>NC_134645.1:71606258-71751066 GCF_030463565.1 Pelecanus crispus
GTTATTTTAGGCTGAAATTATTTATTTAAAAAAAAAACCCAACTGAGATTTTGTATGTTGTTTGTCCAGTTGTCATCTGTTGACAGGCGGAAATGGGTCAGCACAGGAAGCACCAGTAACACAACAGGCAACTCAAGAGGTTTATTTTGCTTCCAAATCTCTCTGCATTTGGTTTTAGCTTTGAATTAAACCACAAAAGCAGTAAGTTTTGACACTGTAAAAAGTGATGGGTTAGAACATTAGACCTGTACAGGATTATGCTTTCAATGGAGGAAAAGTGCAGGGCCTGGTTAATCTTTAAAGGCTTTAAGAACAGTAGATATTCAAGACTTCTCTCTGTGAAAAACAAAAAAATATATACAAACCCAGCATTTTACAATATTAAAAAAATACTAACATGTAAGTATAAATGAGTTTATTCCTAAATTAACTACTTCAGAGACACGATCGCAGCCATTAACAGTTCTTTAATATTATTAAAATATCTAGATTTAATACAATGAAATCTCTGGTGATAGTCAGAAGTTTCTTTTTATTAGTTACCTCTTTTACCATCAGTATTTTTACATACTTTGTGTTTCTATTTAATGTGGTTTATTACAAGATAAGCTCTAAGCTGGTCAGCTTTCCTGTGAAAGTGGGGTCATAGGATTCAGCAGGCTGCTCTGCCTCGACCCAGCTGAGAACCTCATTATCTGTTTTCTGCAATAATTCAGCTGTGGAAGCGATACACTTATATAACACGTACTTCGGAAAAATAAAACCATCTCCGCTTTTAAAGAGAAATGCTCTGCAGCTCCGGCTGCCACTCAGTTCTCGCAATTTCCTCTTTCTCTGTAAAGTGTGAACTAGAAAAATATTATGAGCAAAAAATAGTGATGACCGGAAAAGAAGGAAGTGAAATGATGAAAAGGCAGATGAAAGCAGCGAATAATGCTACCTTAAAAAAAGGTACCTAAAAAAATTCCAGTTCTTCTCATTTAGCAACCACCCTCACATCGCATCACAGCATTTTCCATCTCACCTGGAACCACTTACTAACTCTTCACATGAAATGGGGAACTAGAACCATGCATTAAACAAAACCAACGTCAATTTAGTGTTTCTGCAACCAGCGACTGTAGGAGCTGGGGCTGGGGAGCTGGCAGGCAGTGTGTCAGCATCCCCCCGGTGCCCATCCCAGCCGCAGGACTCCCCACCCCGGGAACTGCGTGCGCCCACACGCGATGGATGCCTCTCTGGCATGGCGGGTACAGGGGGTTCTCCTCAACGCTCACATTTCAAGAGATCAGTCACGAATCAAGGGGCTTGTCTCTGCATTAGTTGTGGAGATTTGGCTGCTCCGTAGATAAAGATTGCACCATGGATGCGATGACGTGTGTCCACGATGGTGTGCTTAACCGGGCTTCATGGAAATGCTGCAACAGTGAAAGACCGAAATCCTTAGCCAGATCTCTGCGTAGTTTCTCATAGATGGACCTCCTGCATAGGTATCTAGGCGCAAAAGTGCCAACATCTACCATGATTTCATGCTACTGATAACAACTGGAACTGGTCTTCCAAAATCTTTAATACACTGTGAGGCAAGAAGGAATGTGGTTTGGCACGCAGAGCGGACCCGATTCAGCAAAGTGCTTATGTGTCACTGAAATCAATGGGACTATTTAGGGGCTTAATTGCTTTGCTGAATCCAGGCCAAAGACACAAAAAGCAAGATGGTTAAGCTGCAAAGCTTGGCTATATATATCTCTTTAGTCTGGAACGCTTAGATCCTTTATCAATATTATGATTCCCCCTAATAATTCACAGCAGTTTAGAAAAGTTTCAAAGGAAGCACATGCCTTACTTTCTGGCCCTGATTTAGCAAACATTTTGGTGTCTGTGTAACATTATTCATGCAGATAGTGCCATTTGCTTAAGAACAGAAAGACAAGAGTGAAGTGCCACAACAGGCTGTTTTTGCAGGTCAGAGCTGTATTTTAATATCTACAGCATTTAAGCATTCCTACGAAGGTTATACAACTGCTAGAGACATCTGGACCTAATACTGAAATGTTCCCTATTGCAATCTGCGTGCATGTGAATATTCTTGTGCCAGAATATTTATTTTAAACTTTCTTTAAAAGAAAGAACAGTAAGTTCAGGGAGTTATAATTTTTTTCAGTTGTTTTTCTTTAAATAGTAAACACACCTCAGACAAATAAAAATGAACAATTCCAATACCAATGTTGAAATAATACTTTTACTCACTGGCTAGTCAGAACCCATACAGAATGGCTGTATTTGCCCTAATTAATGGCCCATTTTAAGGAGAGGCTTTAATTAACAGCTGACAGTTAAGCAGCACTACAATGTGCTATGCAATTATCACCTGGCCTACTTCTGTGTGATTCAAATGCTCTTGGAGAAAAAGGCATGCTGCCTTTTTTTCCTGAAAGTTTTACAGCACAGAGGGGCGATAGAGAACTGAGGAAGAGCGAGGAAAGACAGCCAGATGTTTAAAGGGATTTAGGGTGGAGTTTTCCAGTGCAATTAGCCTGACCCAGTGACTGCCCCCTCAAAAGAGGGGCACCCACTCATGCATCTCTCAGCTTTGCCCTGGGTTACATATTTCTAACTCACTCCCTGTCCTCAAAATGGCAATGCCCTGAGTGTCACCGGGAGATTCAGGAGTAATAATACAACCCAGCCCATTTGATAGCTCAGTGCTGCTAAAACTCTACAGCCTTCCTCCTACGGTTTCTTCCCTCTTCCTCCCCATTTTGTGTCCCGGAGGCTCACCTGGTAGCAAGCCAGGATGGTTCAGTTCCTTAGCCCTAGAATCAAAACAAAACCCAGTTGTTGTGCTAAAGCAGTTTTCTGCCAGTTCGGTGAGCTCGAACGGCTCGTGGTGTAGTAGCCCTCGGTCCTCACTCCCAGGAAGGAGGAGGAAGAAGTGTGGGACCACCACCCCTCAGCAGAGATGAGCTGGTGTTTTAAGATGTGCTGTAAATTGACCAGTCTTGTGAAATCAGATCTTACCTTGTGTAGGAAGGTGAACCACACACGAGCGCATTTTCATACTGCATACATTTCCTGCCAGAAAATTAATGTCTAATCAAATGACGGTGCTGGTAAGGTGAAAGGTGGGAGCACGCGGCAGAGGCCTGATGGCCTTTTTGCCTGGACTGAGCCCACTCTTCCAGCGGCGAGCCATAACCAGACAGAGGACGTCGCAGAGCCAGAACATGCTTTACCCTACCTGTTCAAACTGCTCTACATTGCATGCAATAACTCAAGTAGCTATTAATGTTTAAATATATCAATATTTGCTGGGTCACTGAGACACCAAGCTGTGGCCATGCCGAACCTCTCTCCTGCTCTCTGGCTTGATGAATATTTTTCATTACGCTACACCAAGTGAAACAGCTTTCATCATGGAGGCCTGGGCGCCCTTCCCTCAGCTTCCCCACAAGACACCCCAGCCTGCTGATGAGAGCACCTTCCCCAGAGAAACGAGCTGGTTTGCTTGGGCAGAAGAGGGCATTGAGCCCGGCTGGGCGACACTTCCCGTGCCGGGCTACAAGAGGCAGGTGTTTCTTTGCCTCTTCCTCCAGCCGTGACTTGGTGGAGCCTCGGGTCTGTGGTGGTGCATTCGTGACAGGGTCAGCTCTGCTGGTTCTCACAGTGCCCATCAGAGGAGACCCTTAAATGACGTGGGCAGAGAACATAAAATCAACACAACGTGATAGGACGGGTATGGAGCTACCTGGAAAGACCTGAGCCCTTTGCGGTCATGTCCAGTGACTGAATCTTGTGTGCAAAATAACCCCAGACTTGTGTGCTGGCAGCTTTGATTCATGAGATGGACAGGCTGGCATATGAGTGCCCGATAAGGTTGCAGTCCTGAGGTATGCACGGTGACTGCCCTGTCCCCAGACAGCCCCTGCCTAGCGAAATCAAACCAAATTTAACTCGGCATGCGGGGCTGCGTTTAGAAAGCTGCGGCAGCTCAGGGGTATTCCAGATATCCGCAGTGGGGACAGGAGAAACAGCTGGGGTGGTAGTCTTGTTAGCTAGCCTGATATAAATTGTCTTCCCGTGAATCACAGCTGCCAGGCACCAACAGGATTTGGGAGCCTCCAGGCTTTGGCAGTGAAGAGAAACTGAATATCAGGATTTTGGGTCCGGAAATTTGAATTTTAGAAAGATTTTAGAAATTCAGAAATAGAATGCAGATATCTATGCCATTTTTGTGGATCTAGTCTTTGGAGTATGCATTAGGCCATCCTTCAGCCTGTTACACTTCCACACATGGTTGATGATATTTGCCTCCTAGAAATTACAGTCAAGGGACCCTTTATGAACTGACTGTGGGGTTATGTGTTAGTATCCAATAATTCCTGAGATCTAAACCTGCATCTGTCATCGGTTTGTTCCATGGCTCTGAAAGGAGTTTGTAAAAACAGCACCAGGGAGCTCTGTATCTATTGGAATTCAATATTTCAGTCTGGCAGCCTTGGATCCGAGAGTGACGTGTTGCTCTTTTAGTCAGTACACTGTTGCCAGCTTCTGGGTCAGTGATGAGGAATGGCAACATACTAAATAACTCAGGTGGTGACCTGACTCTCCTAGGGCAGTACTGCTTTAGCAATGCAAGTAGAAAATGTTATTGAAATCAGTGGAATTATTTGCATGAATAAGAATGAGAAACTTCGCAAGATTGTGCATTTTTTTTCTTTTTTTTTTCTTCTTATTGTACAGTCAAACATGCAGGGACTAGTGTAACCATCCTGCTGGAAGTTACAACCCGTAAGATGTCTTTAGCGTCTGTTTTCAAAGAGGATCCTATTCGTCTGGTTTTTTTCCTACAGCCCTCATTCCGCACGCTTAGTATATCCTATTCTAATCATCACGTCATATATGACACAAGGCAATTAAAAACAAAAGCGAGGCAAACTGTTGTTTATGGAACTGGAGGTCAGGTTTGTGCTACTTTTGCTAAGTGCTGCTAGGTGGCAATATGTTACCTAGAAAACCACGAGCTTCCAACCACCATCACTCTCCTCTGCTTCGGCCTTAGCTGGGATGTGTCCGGGCATTGCTCAGCTCCAAAGGGGAGAAGGCCTTGGAGCAGGACCTGGTGAGAGCTGCTTCACTCATGGAGGTTTCTAACTTGGTACCGAGGTTTTCTAGAAACAAATGCAGGACTGAAGCCTACAGGAAACATCTCTCCTCTGTGAATCCAAGAGGAAAAATAAACAGCAACCATGCCTGTTGCAATATTTCTGTTTATACTGGGAGCAGGAATGAACCCAGTTTATACTGGCTAATAAGGGAAGGAATCCTTCTGTTGTATAAAGACATTGTCACCTGGGACTAGAATATTTCATATTCTCACAGGATTCTCTTAAGAATACAAAATTAAAAATATCTGTTCAGAGTGCAAAGATTTTGTTTTTCCAAATGTATGATTAATTGAAATCCTCTACATGTTCAATCATAATATTTAATCAACTAGACCAACTTCGGGACATTTGTATTGACAGTTGGGTTGAAAAACAGCTTTAATAAAGGCGGGGAAGATGTATTTCCAGATACATCTTTCAGCCATGCTACAAATACTTAAAACTGAGTCATCTTATGTATATGTATTAACAAGAACATAGTAATAAAGGTTGGCTTATATTTGCTTATTGCTTTGAATACAATGATCTGCACCGAAACAAGCATTGCTTTCCCTTGATCTGGCTCCTGGTGTGGCAACACACATTCTTCCAAGGGGGAAAACCAATGGCCAGGGGAAGGGCAGAGCCAGCAGGGCTGTGTGTGACAATGCCATTTTACGCCAGCCCTAAGCTTGCATAAAATTGCAGCTTAAGGATTACTCCCTTTTGATGCAATAGGGATAGTCTGCAACTGGCTTGGCGCTTCGGCCCAGCTGCCAGCGCGTGGGCGCAGGTAAGCGGCACCTGAAGCTGGGGCGGCAGCGGCCAGGAGCACACCTCCTGGAAAGGGCTCAGACTTGCGTTGACAGATAAAACGTATATATGTGAACATGGGGAGCCCGAGTCTCTCCTTGTGGTGGCACGGCTATGGCATTAACGCCTCTCCTCCTGAGAGTGCAGCACCGGGGAGAGCAAGCGGGAGGTCAGTGAGGAGCCGCTTCGCTCCAGGCTGAATCCTCGTGGCGGAGGTGTGTATCCTAACTCGAGTGATCTGAGGCGAGGTGTTGGTCTGGGATGGCGGAGTGATTAGCATCTTTAATTACACTGGCTTGGATAGAAATACTGGGCTTGCTTTTTAGCGATGCAGGCTACCTACCGGTGCAGGAAACAAAAATGATAATGACCTGCTTATGCGACATTTAGCAACCTTGGAGCTAACAAGCATCTTCTGCTTGTTTTAAGCAAAATTGCTTAAATTTAGACAGAGTTGCCAGTGCCATGGGTCACCTGTACATGGATGTGGCAGGGAGCTAAGGCCACCGCCTCCCGGCTGCCGGCCCCCAGCCTGCCTCAGGCTTGCGGGGGCTCAACATGTGCCTTAACCACCTCTGACAGGAGGTTGTGGTGAGGTGGGGGTTGGTCTCTTCTCCCACGTAGTTAGTGGTAGGACGAGAGGAAATGGGCTCAAGCTGCGCCAGGGGAGGTTTAGATTGGATATTTGCAAAAATTTCTTCACGGAAAGAGTGGCCAAGCATTGGAACAGGCTGCCCAGAGAGGTGGTGGAGTCACCATCCCTGGAAGAGTTCAAAAAAACGGGTAGATGTGGCACTTTGGGACACGGTTTAGTGGGCATGGTGGTGCTGGGCTGATGATTGGAATGATGATCTTAGAGGTCCTTTCCAATCTTAACGATTCCTAGTTTTTACTTGCATTAAAAAATAATCCAGCCACCAAGCCAGGAGGCGTGGGGTTGCTACTCTACCCTTAATAGGTTTAGTGGTGGACTTGGTAATGTTAATGGTTGGACTGGATGATCTTAAAGGTCTTTTCCAACCTAAACGATTCTATGACTCTATGCTTCGCCCCGGGGGCTGCCCCGGCACCCGCTGCGCCCCACGGCAGGGCGGCTGCAGGCCCGGCCCAGCGGCCTCGGCCCGGCCACCCCCGGCGCGGAGCCGGGCTCCGCCACCCCGGCACGGCACGGCGCGGCGGCGGTTCCCGGCCGGGCCGCTTTCCCCGCAGCACCGCCCGCCCGCCCCTGCCCGACCAGCGACGGGACGGGAGCGGCCGGGCCCAGGTCAGAGCCCGGCCTCGGGCCTCCGCTTCCCCCCCCCCCCCCCCCCCGGCCAGCCCGGGGCCTGCGGCGCTCGGGGGCTGCCCGTGGCGGCTCGCCGGCACCGCGGGAGGGCGAAGAGGGCCTCTGCGGCGGGGGGCCGGGGCTGCTGAGGCGGCTGGGGGCCTCTGCGGGCCCCTGGGGCTTGCGGTGGCGAAGGGGAGGGGGAGGCCTGGGCCGGGGCCTCGGGTCGGGGGCGGCGGGAGGCGCCGGTGTTGGAGCGGCCGGTGGCGTTTCTGCCTGATCGGGTTATGCTCTTGCTCGGCTTCAGCCCAGAGACTTCGGGTCTTGTTTTGGGAACAGCCGGTTACCGCCCCCTTGGGCCCTGCTCGGCACAGAGCCCTCCCTTGGCTGTTATAGAATTGTAGAATCGTTTAGGTTGGAAAAGACCTTTAAGATCATCCGGTCCGACCATTAACCTAACACTACCACCACTAAACCAATTAAGGGTAGAGTAATAATTAATTTCATGTTTCCTGGCTTGGTGGCTGGATTATTTTTTAATGAAAGTAAAAGCTAGGAATCATTAATGTTGGAAAGGACCTCTAAGATCATCATTCCAATCATCAACCCAAAACCACCATGCCCACTAAACCATGTCCCAGAGTGCCACATCTACCCGTTTGTTGACCACTGCCAGGGATGGTGACTCCACCACCTCTCTGGGCAGCCTGTTCCAATGCTTGACCACTCTTTTCTTTTCTTTTTGTTGATTTAAAATACATACATAAATAAAAAATGGTCTGTGCCAGGAATGCTTGCCTAGGTCAGACAAAGTGCTGCAGTGCACTTGTTGGGATTTTGGCATTGCACAAAGTCAGCAGCAAAAAAACTCCGCTAGGGAAGGAGTTTCCCCTCTCTCCCCCTTGAGGCTTTGCTTTATTCCCAGGGTGATGCCATGCAGGATTCCTTTGCTTCCTGAAATTTAGTGTGTAGAGCCAAGGAGCCACATGCTGTCCTGGTGTGCTTCTGCTAGTTCCCAGTGCCATTACAGGGGAGCAGGAGATACGCCGCTGCGAATCATGCTGTGTGGTCAGCTCTCACATAAGGATGCAGTTTTGCTGTTGCTGTCAGCAAGAGCATTTACTGATGCTGGTGGTAAGGAGAGCAATAGTAAAGAACAGCGTACTAAGGGGAATTCGTAGCACTGCTCGATGACAAAACCTTTTACAGTTTTCAAGGCAAATTAATCCTTGGGAAAGCATCAGTATTTGCGGTTGCAGCTAGAATGAATTCATCCTTACGCTTTTTATGGTTTAGGATTTGGTGACTAAAAGGCAAATAGTGAGTTGGTTGTGGTCATTTCTGTTCCTGTGCAGTACTGCATCTGTTTGTTTTAAATGTGTCTAAAATACACCTAGCGGGCAGTGAGCTTTATATGAACTTAAAAGTGTTTTCTGTCACTGTTATAGAGGGTCCTTTGTTGACAGAGGTGAAGAGACCCTCTTTAGATCAAAGCATTAAAAAATAAAGGGCCTGCATGCTTTTTGCAGAAGATAATGGATTCTTGCTCTCACTCTTTGCTCTGAAACTTGAGATCTTGTACTCACCATGAGACCAAAACCTAATGTTTTTAGGTAGTGTCATGTGTATTTATGGAAAGACTTCTTTTGTCAGCTGTTTTGCATTCTTGAATGCCATTATTTTTCACTGGACCTGGGTATGTTTCTGTGTCATTTGTTTACTATGTTTTCAGAATAATTGAAGTGTGATTAAAAGAGAATGTAATTGGTTAGGAACAAAGAGACAATTCATGTCTAAACCTTAGCCTGCAGGGACCATTAAAAAACACAAAACTAAACAACGAACAAATAATTTGGAAAACACATAGCTTGCTATCCCCAGAACTGAGCTGTGCAGAAACAATAAAAAACAAGGGAATAAAGAGAGAGAGAAGCAGAAAACAGGTGTGAAGGGCAAGCCAGCTTAAAACTGAAACCACAGACAAGGTTTTTTACTTACAATGTTAAAAGAGTTTTTTTCCACAATTTATTTTTATTTCACGTGTGCATGATTCGAAGACATTTCAGTTAGTTAGTTTGGACATCTCACTTCTTGTTCTGTCAGCTTCTGGAGAGGTAAATGTTGTTTCTAATACTGACATCTAGAAACTAGGAGGCCCAAACTTTTTGTTCTCAACAGTAATATAGAGGCTAGAAAACCTGTCCTTTATAACACCAGCTACTTCCAAAGCCTGTTTTTAGAGGAGTCACGAAGCTCTTTCAGTATCTTCACACTGAACTGTAGAGACTATTCATCCCACCTAATTTGTCTATAATGCGGGTACCAGAGACCACGTGCTAAAAATTTGAGCAGGGTTCAGCAAGTTTGAGAGCCATGGTGTCTTGAGAAAGGCATGGGCTTGAGGCGGCTCCTGTTGAACTTGGCAGGAGTTCCCACTTTGTGTAGAGATGCCATAGAGGAGGTGCATTTTCCTTCTTGGGGAGGCAGAATTTCCCAAGCTTTGTTTAGTTTCTGTATTTGTAAGTTACATTTTGTCAGTAGGTTTTCTGCTGCTGATCCCTTAGTATGCTTAAAATCTGTTTGCTACTTTCTTTCAGCTGAAGGAAAGCCAGCTGGAGAGGTGACTGCCCTGAGCTTGCCTCAACTGGTAATTATTAGAGTGGGAAGAACCTGTCAGGTAAGGTGTTTAAGTTAAAGTAACCCACGCATCGCTGAAGGAAAGAAGAGAGATGCATAAGCGGATGAGGTGGATGGAGGGCTCTGTAACCTTCAGGTGAGGGGTGGTGACAAGCAGCTGGCAGCAGAGGCCTGCTGAGTCGGTGCTGGGGAGGACCCGTGCATGAGACCTCCCTCCTACACCTTGTGTCTGAAGGCAGGGTCCAGTGACTGCTCTTCACTATGAGACCCATGCTTTTGTCTTGATTTCCATCCAGGCTGGCCCCCTTTGATCTTGCTGTTTCTGAATTCCTTCTCTCTGTCCAACACTGGAATTTATTTTCTTTTTTTCTTTCCTCCCCCCACAGTCACCTACCAGCCCACTGTCCCATGCTCCAGTCAGTTGGTGTTAATGATTTTCACTCATTTTCAACCTGTTTGGGTTTTGTTTGTTTGGGTTTTTTTTTTTTTTTTGTACATGCTCTGGTTGTATTTCTCCTTCACTCTCTGCTCTTTCATCTGCTTTCGTGGTATAGGGTCAGTGGTGCCAGCCCTCAGCATTGGGTCACCACTTGCTTTGCATTCATTAGTCAGTCACTGCAGGAACCCGGTGAAGCATCCAGCAGTCACTCACACTGCTCTCTAGTACAAATGAATGCCTTCAACGGTGACTGGTAAGACATACGCACAGAGGGTTGAACTGTGAATCGTCTCATGATCATCTTCAGCTCATGAGGTAGAAAATCTGGAAGGATGGAAAACTGATTAAGTACTATTGGTGGTAATTACTGGGCATTAAATGCCTTATCCATCCTCTCTTGGGGGCATCTCCTGAAGCAGTCTAGGGGTCTCCACACACCAAGGCAGCAGCGCTGGTGTCAGCCCTATGCCCATAGCTGCCGTTGGCAAATGCAGCGCAGAGCAGTAGGGTCTGGATACAGCCCTGGAGTTAGGGCCAGCGGATGGTTATCCCCCACAACGGCTGCATACGGGAGCCCTTCCCGTGGCAGCACCTCGCAGGTGCCTCACAGATGCCGGGTTACCCCAGGGAGGACAAGTGACTTGCTGAAGGTTATGGAGGAAGTAGCGCCAGAGCAGAGGGTCCCCATGTCAGACTAGATATAGGGAAGAAATTTTTTATGATGAGGGTGGTGAAACACTGGAACAGATTGCCCAGAGAGGTGGTAGATGCCCCATCCCTGGCAACCTTCAAGGTCAGGTTGGACGGGGCTCTGAGCCATCCTGATCTAGTTGAAGATGTCCCTGCTCATTGCAGGGGTGGTTGAACTAGATGATCGTTGGAGGTCCCTTCCAACCCAAACTATTCTGTGATTCTATGATCCCTTTCTCCATGCCCTGTCTTCACAATTCTGTGCTTGTCACTGGAATTGCAGCTGCTGGAGGACTTCATCAAGTCACGTTCTCCTATGCTTCTTGACCTGTTCTCCCGTTTCTTGACGCCTTTGGCAGTGTCACAAAAGTGCCTTTCTAATTGTTTTTTTGTTACGTCACTTGAATATTTTCTCCTCCCTGAGATTTTTTTTGTGGATTTTGTATGTTGGATCCCTTTATTTCTGCTACACTTTATCTCAGGATACCTTCATCCAAAACCAGAAATTCAGGTGATGTTTTTTTGCAGGTGACTCGCAAATCTGTATCTGCACATCACACGTGTCACTTCCTGCCCCGCATGAAAGGGCACGCTTATTTCCCTGATATATTGAAAACACATCCCTGCATCTTTTCTCCCTGTTTTCTTTTTCTCTGACTTGTGTCAATAATTCAGGCACTGTCTTTGAGTTGGAATTTTCCCTGCTCATGTATTTTAACTTGCTGATTATTTCTGTGTAGCTGTTCTGTAGTGCAGCATTTCTTGTTTGTGCATGCAGCTCAGGTGCTTGTTTGGGTTCCCAGCATCCAGTTCTGTGGTTTGTCCTAGTTCTTCTACCCATCCAGGAAGTTGCTACCTACATCCCTTATCCAGTGCTCTGGCCGGCTGTCTTTATGCTTGCTGGCAATTGCAACTGGCAACATTGCTGGAGGCTGGTGTTTGATACAGCGTGTTTTAAGAGAAAATCTGGGGTTTGCAACAGAGTAGTGGTGAATGGCAAGGGCAAATATGCTTGTTCAAGAGTTGGGGTTTATTAGTTTCCCAGAGAATCTGCTCAGGGAATATTGGTGCTGGTGTTATCCCCATTATTATTATTATTTTTTTATTAACATCATCAGAGTTGAATTTAACTAGGCCATTACCAGAGGCTTTCGGAAGGTCTCTGATACATACGCATACACAAAAATAAATATATTGTGTGTGAGTGTCTGCATGTAGGTACATACATTTCTCTTATATAATGTGTGTCATTCCTTTGATACTGAAGTGTTGACATTCGATACATGTTCATATTAACCCCCAGTCTGCTAGCCCACAGGCCAGGGTGTTATAAAATCACTTGAGCGCCAAAGGGGATTTAAACAGTTGGTTTATGTAAGAGGTACAATAACTGTGGAACGAACAACTATTGATGTCCATGCTATCGGCTTATCTCTTAGTTGTTACCAGTGATATGTAAAGCTGTGGCACTTCTTAAAACATTTGAAAGATGCTAATTGCCCACAGTGTTCATTATTCCTATACTGTCAGATTTTTTTTCACTTTAAAAACTGTGCATAAACTGTGTGTGCTACAGATGTTAATGGGTATAGCATGTCATTTTAAAAATTAGACTAAGACTTCATTTCTGTAAGTGTATGTAAATAGACGTAATTATGTTAAACTGAAAATCTGAAAATTTTAGTGTAATAAATATCTCTTGGCTTGTCCTATAACATTGTGCGAGTTACTGCGACATCTCTCTCTTACACTGCTTTCACTTACAGTACAAAAAAAATCAATCTCAGTCATGCCGTGGATTGTGAGTGTGCCATACTGATTGAAGTTTTGGATGTTGTTTGTCAGAGATCAGCAGAAATCCCTTTAGTTTGAGAGAGCTGTAGCTTAAATATCATGCTTTTCCTGAGTGGTTAGCTTTCTCAGACTGAGCTGTTAAAATAATCTTGTTTTTATTAGAAAAAGTACTGGGTACTGACCGGTACTGTAAGAGATGGTTTTAAAGAAAATAATTCAATGATAATACCTTGCATGAGTCATTAATCATGAGTCATGATCAGCAGGCAGTGATGTCCAATTTGTTTTCTAATCTCGCACTTGCTGATGCTCTTTATTACCATAGTGATAATATTAAAGAGCTGTTAATGCATATAACCACGCAGTTGAAAATGACAAACTCTTTTTTTGCTGGAATAAAATTTCCATATCTTAAGTCTATTTTTCTCTGTACATTTTTTGACATGAGAAATCTAGGTAGTATAAAAGTGATCAAAGAAGTATAATTTGGCAGGGAGTTAGGTTAACAGAACAGACTTCCCTCCTCCCCGCCTCCTTTGCTCTCAAGCCAATCATTGTGGCTTCCTAGAGAATTAAATCTAGTCTGTCTACTTACGAGGTTTGGGGAGACTTTGTATTCATTAAAAATTGGGAGCTAATTGTTCAAGGTACACTTTGCAATGAGAGCCTGCACTATCCATCTTTTTAATGTTTGTTCTTTCCTGAAAAAAAACTAGTAGCTGGATGGAAAGTTTTATTGCATGAATCTATGTTGGGGAATGGCTACTGAGATTTTAGAGAAAATGGAAGGCTGTTTCTCTTCTGAGAGCCTGAACATAAAAAGAATAATTTAGCTGAGAAATGAGCTTTGGAAACCTGTTTTTACTCTTAAATAAAATTTTACCAAGAGAAGCCATTTTAAAAGCTCTGAAAGGTGATGGCTGAAATGTTGCAGACAATATTAGAATGTGCATAGGTGGAGAGTGTTGGGGTGCAGCAGCAGTTGGGTGATATTATTTATGAAGTAATGAATCTTGTATTCAGTCAGATTTTTAAGTTGATTAAATTTTAATGAGTTTTATTAGTTTACACTTGAGTGTAGAAAAGTTGATCATGACAGATTAGAACCTTGAATTTAGTAAGGAACTCAGAAGACCCTTCAAAGTGTCTCACCAGATGTTTAAAAAATGATCCCTTTACCTGTTCCAGTGTATATGAGCTTATAATGCATAGATTCATGTAGGCCTTACTAGTTTCTTTGTGTTGAACTTACAAGATAGTGCTGTATTGGTGGATGTGATGTGGCAGGACAGGTATGAATCTACTGGCATAGGTACCTTTCTTTGAAATTGTCTGGTACAATGCATACTCTTCCACATCCTGTAATGTGGTTGCTGTGCAAACTCCTTCTCCATTTCGATGAGAATTATACCTGACCCAACAGAAGCATTTTCCACTTTAGTGTGGGATAGTGCACCTAGAGACAAGATAAGTGTACACCTGACAGGATTGTTCACTTCTTTTGTTATAAACTAATTGTGTGCGCTTTTTTAATGTGTGTTTGCTTGTTCATGTGTATATAATAAATGTTTCAAAAATTTCAGTCTGTAAACTGTAACATGCCCTCAACACAGCATTAAATATAGCTGTCACCAAATTCTGTCTTGGTGGGTATGTTTGTGTTCTGGGTTCACTTTAGAAAAACTTTCCAGGAGCTTCTTGTGAGTTTTGGAAGACTCTTGTTTCTGCCAAATATGATTAAGAAACAAAGATGGTCTTTTCCCTGTTCTCCAAAAAATGAACATCTACTATGTCTTCTGAACAGCTGTATCCATTAAAAAGGGGTTTGGGGCAAAGCTAGGACTAGTCTAGCAAATTGCAGGATTTAAATATAGCAAACCTTTTTCTGTGTCCCATGGCAGTTCTTTTACTTTCCACTCCGAGTGGCTTGTAAGATGACTTCTTTTTCAGATCAGCAGTCTCCAGTTCAGGCTTTACCCTATTTCTTTCAAATCTCTTGTCAGCCACTTTCTCCAGTAGACTCTGTTCCAAGGTAAATAAAATAAAACAGAGCCACAGCTCAAGAATAATATTTGATAATGACTTCCTTGTTATTTCCCAGTATACATGCATATATTGCAGAGTGGAAATAGCAGAGGAATAAGCCATGGGTGTACTGGTACATAGAAATAGAGTAGCAGTATTACGTAGCTATATAAAAGACAAGTGCAATGCTCTATATAATACTGTTGTACACTTTTCCTCCTTTGGGGTACTGCACAGGTTCTGGTGCTCTGTGTCCAAGTGAGATCAATTCAAAGTGGAACAAGAGCTACTGGAATGACTGGGAAAAGCATACAGCTACCAGAGGCTAGGAAGTCTAACTAGTGTTAAGATGGAGTGTGATAAATGTTAATGGCATTAGGTGACAGGGAATGGACCTCAATATAGGAATGGTCTTGACTTCTTCAGTTTTGTGTTCCTCAAGTATTTCTCTTAGAAAGGTCTTGCAGTGTAATAGTTGTTTACAGAAAAACAGGAGATCCTGAAAACATCCAGATCCTGAAAAGTAGGGATTTTGATAGGATTTCTCCTCCAACACAGGTGTGAGCTTTTTTGGTGGTTTTTTTTTTTTGGTGGAGGGGGGAGTGTTTAGTACAGAGTAAGTTGGTGTAATGGAATATGTAAGTCTCTTACTACAGTTCTTCAGCTTTGAAATTCTGCACCCAAATACTTTTGGGTAATTTTTAGAAGAAAATACTTTAAAAGATGCTATTTCTGTCTTAACTACTAAAATCACTTCATAAAACTCTGTTCTAATAACTTTGTGGGAGTAGATTCAAACTAAGAATTTTGCAAATACTGTCTGCAGTGATATCTGTAGACTTCTGTGATTGCATCACCTTTATATTAGTTCCTGCTGTCCTGCTTCCTTCTGTCAGAGGACTGAGGTGGATCTCAAAGGAAATTTACTGATTCTGCTCCCCCCCACCCCTCCCGTTTCTTTCCAGAAATGGCAGCTTCTCTCTGCAAGAACTTTCTTCAGACTACAAAGAAAAGGAGGCTACAGCAGAGAAGCGCATCACTGTATACTGGTGCTCATGGTTATAAGGAAGAATTGATAAAGAAGAAACTTCAGCAGTTTGCCGGTGGATCCATCAACCTCTCCAAAGACAGCAATGGCATTGGAATACTTACTTTGAACAACCCGAAGCTAATGAATGCCTTTACAGGTATTAATTAGTTGATGGGGTTGCTGGTTTGTTTCTTTCTCCTTTAGTTACCCCTTTTAGCATTTTACCTAAACAAAATTAAAACCTGTGCCTTACCATTCCTTAGTTAAAAGAAAAACATTTAAGTTTTATTCAGATGTGCATCAAATGCCTACTGTTCTGCATAGTAGCTTTGCCATAAATGTCATGAGAATATAAGAAATTCTCAGTGACACAAGGACTGTCTGGCAGAACATACCCCACCCCCATCAGCACAATTCTGCTACTGTGCTCTTTCTTGTATCTCCTTTTATTTTGTCTGTACTGCTCTGGAAATGTATAGGGTTTTTTTTATAGGGGTGGGAAGATGCCATCTTTGTTTTGTAGGTGGTGTAGAAAGGGTGAGTTTACTTCTTTGTTCTTTACCTAAAGCCTTCTCTGTAACTTAAGATTCTGTAATTTGGTCAGTTGTCACCCAAACCGGCTTCTATTTCTTCTTCGTTTGCCTTGTATCTTAAATACCAGTGGCTGGTTAATGAAAGATCAAATGAGCTGTGTATTCTCAGCTGTTGCGGATCCGGAATCTTCTTAATATGATTTTACACTGGACAATACTTAGTTATCAAAATCAAATGCCATGTTTGATTAATCTTTTATTATGAGAGGCTTTTGATCTCCAAGATAGGTATGTTTGCTGTCTCTCCTTAACTGTCTAGAATATTCCAATTTATGCTGTTCTCTTCAGACATAAGTGGCACAGGCTCAGGGCCTGCATCTGCCTGGGCTTGAGCTGTGCATAAGGCTTTACTGTAAGAATGCCTTTATCTCTTAATATTTTGATGTGGATACATTCGTGTCATCTTGTTCATTTCTTTTTTGCTGTTCTGTTTTCCCGGCTGGTTCTCCTTGTTCCTTTGCTGTCAGCAAATTTGTTTCCAACCCACTAGCAAAGCGTAGAGCTGTTTACATGGAGAATGTCAATCTGCTCCTTCCACTAATGATTGTTAGTGGAAAGGAAGAGAACCTAACAGAACAACAGAATTAGTGGTAATGCACCTAGATGTCTCTGCAGTTTCTCTTTTGTTTCCATTTAAAAGCTCATGTATAAAATCATTACCTAACTTGAGAAGTTGTAGCTTAAAGATGTTAGCACGGAGACTGTTCTTCTGAATGCCTCCCTGTCAGCATACATGTTATTATACAGTCATAATTATACTGTTGTTTCCCCTTTTTCTATAGATTGTTTTTCTTATTTTTGACTCAAAATAGAGCTGTGCAAGGCACAGCTAGTAGACTGTGTGCTCTTAGCTTATTTGTTGTGGAAGTTAAAAGGGGCATGAGACATGAGATGTAACAGCAAAAGGAGAAAGGACAGATAAAGCCTAGTCTGCTAGGGAGATCAGATGTAATACAAGTCAAATTGCTTAAACTAAACTTTCATAGAAACTTACAACTATGTTCTCTGTTTTCTAGGTGCTTGGCAAAAGGGGCTCAGAACTGATTTGAAGTGCTGAGCAGTTGTAGCTACTATGTAGGCCACTGGTAGCTGTGCTGTGACTATACAAAGTGCTATATAATGTTAATGTACTGAAATCATATCACACATCTCAAGCTGAGTACCCCAAATTAGCGGATATTTTCTCTCTGGCTCAGTTAGTGGTCTGTAAAATAATCTCTTCTCTCCTTATAGGACTGCTGTGAAAATAAATTATTAGTGTATGTGAATTAGATGCTCTGGTAGCAAAGATGAGCTACAAAAATCCGTGAGGAAATTAATAGCTCTGTCTTTGTTGCAGACCCTGATTAGCATATAGCAAATGAGCCATGGGATCAGGCAGTTCTGTTTTACAGTAGTGTATAGAGCCCTGTAGAGAGCAGTACTCCATTTTGCTAGGTAATAGCCGCAAAAATTTGGTCTGGAAAATCATACTATGGCAGTTCAAGAAATTGCTGCTTCTTTCTACTGTGCACCTCTGCCAGAGACTTTTGTTGGTACAGAAGGGAGAGTAGAAGCAAAATCATGCTGGCCCCTTGGCTGCTGCAGTGGATGGTATGGCATATCAATTTATACTGCTCTTCATTTTATTTTAACATTACTGTCTGTAAACTGTAGTTGCTGAGGAACTAGCAAGCACTTGATCCTTTTCCTTTTGTTGTGTATCAATTAATACCCTTCAGGAGAAGTATGAAAAGGGATGGGATGTGCAACCGCTGAATTGCCCCAGCAGGACCTGGTTGATTTCATCAGCCAGAACCTGTAAATACCCACCCCTCAAATACATTCTGTTCATTCTGTGTCTCAGAGCTTTTGGATAGTGGCAGATGTGAATTTATATATACATGTACGCTTCCCTTAAAAAGCTGCAAAATGTCATTAAACTGTTGAGAGAAATCCTGTTTACCAGGCATTTACTTTACACAGCAGCTTTTTATCTCAAAGGAATTATGTTTATTCTAAGCTTGAGCAACTCATGGAACCAAATGCAGAACAGAATTGTTGGCAAATTGCTAATGGGCAATGTGGAGGTTGCTATGCCTTTTTTCTCTTCTTAATTGGAATCTGATAGCCACCTGTTTGAAATGGTCTCTTTGGAAACAAATGCTAATAATGTCAGCTTAAGCCTGGTGGAACCAATTTCAGCAGCCCCACCTCTTGCTGAAGTAAAGTTGAACTTAATTTAAAAGAGAAGGGAGCCAGCCTGCAGGAATTAGATAATGTGATAATTTTATTTTCTAGAATTGACTTTAAAGCATTTATTCTCAGATTGTAATTAAGATGCAAACAAATTATTATTCCAAGTAGATTTAGTTCTGGAAAAAGCATGAACTTAGTGCTATCAAATACTGAAGGATCAAGACTGGCAGAATGAGGATTTGCTTTAGTATTGTGTCCTCATCATTGTATCAAACATCATGGAGTACAGCTGTTGGTAAAATAATAGTTCAGTGTTGTCAGTAATGGAAGGGATCCTCCCCCAGGAGGACAGGACAGGCTCTGGCCAGTGTTTCTTGTCCCCTGCTGTTGCATGTAACTGGCTCATATGGTTCCTTTTTGTAAACTCCATTTTTCAGTTAACTAGATTTTTGGCTTGTAATACTCTGTGGACACAGACTATTCAGTGCATCACTGCTTTGACTATTAAAAGCACCACAAACAGTGGTTGTGCTGTATCTTGACTCTGGCAAAGCTTGGATGCCAGCTGAAATACCTTTCTTGTAAGAAAACTTGGCAAATATGCAAAAAGTGAAATCTGCAGGGTTGATGCACACTTATTTAAATAGCAGCATTTGCAGAAAGGTTGGTTTTGAGTGTACTGTCAGGCTGGGAAAGTGTTTCAACTGAAGACCCACAAAAATCTCATCTAGGCCTAGTTCTGCTCAGTATTTTCATTCATGGTTGGGATGAGGGAATAGGAAGTGAACTGCTGAAATTGTCAGATGACCCCAAATTGGGAGAGCTTGCAAGAAGATTATTATTTGGAGCACAGGAGTGGAATTCAAAGTGATCTTGATTAACTGCTATGAAGAGCTCAAGATCAACAAGATGAAATTCAGTGAAAGTAAATGTAATGCACAACACACAAAAAGCATGACCAAATTATAAATACAGAAAGAAGAGGAACGGTAGAAGTGCTGGGGCTTGTTAGAGGTTCATAGTCCGGAGTTCCATGACAGTGATAAAAAACAACCCAGTGTCATTCTGGTATATGATATGTAATGTCCACTTAATTATTGCCCTCCTCGGGAACATTGTCAAAATGTGCTATTTCAGTGGCTGAGACCGAGCCTAAGGTGGAAGTGCTTGACTGAGAATTCACTCTTGACCTGGTGCTGGGAAGCTTACTTCGTAATGAACTGCAAGGAAAACAAGCAGGAAGGAAAAAAATAATCTCCCACCTGAGGATGGCTGCTAACATGCAATTTCAGAACAGGATGAGTTCTGTGCACACAGGCGTAGGGTCAAAAAACCAACATTTTGGCAGAAAAGGAAAGAGTCCTTGAGGGTATTAATCGAAGCACACTTCTATCTGAAGAAGGTAGGCCTGTCCATGTAAATTCTTGTCAAAAGAGGATAAAGCTGAGAGTATCATCAGCCTGTATGTAGGCTGCTTTCTGAAATTAGTTTCTGTAAATGTTTTCTCTTACAAATATAACTGAACGAGAGTCATAGGCATTCAGAGAGGAAGAGCTTTAAGTTAATGCTGGGTAAGCTCAGTTGGTGTGGAAGATGCTGCAGTCTAGGACAAGCTCTAGAAACAGGAGTTTGTAGAGTTCCACATCAGGAAGGGTACTTACGTGAACATACGAGAATCCTATGCTTAAGCTGGAAGTAGAAAGCTACTGCTGTACAATCCATACATTTGGAGCTTAGGATATACTTTGTATAGAGAGCCTTTCTAGAAAGGTACCAGGGAGGGAATCAAAGATGTTTTAGAATGATCTTTTTTTTACCTTATTCTTTTAAAAGATAAAAGGCACTTTGCTCCTCTTTTCAAATATATCTTTATTCTTTTTTGGATGAACACTTCTAAATGTCTTTGGCCTCCAACATAGTTTGCTCTTCAGCCTTTTTTAGGAATATTTATTAACATTGACTGGTTGTACCTTGAACCCACCCTGCACATGATTCTTTTCTGTACTTTGCCAGCTCTTTGGGCAGGGTGCAATGACAGTAACATCAAAATGACTAGATGGACAGATCTGGATAGATACATGTATAAGTTCATGTGTTCTGAATGTATGCAAACAAGCACAAATCAGGTAGAGTTTATGCTTGCCTCCTTGCATTTTTTTTCATTGTTTTTTTTGTGAGTGTAACACAAATTGCAGAATGTGCTTCAGAGTTTCAGGAGGTGCATCTTTGAGGAAAAAACATATGTCAGTGCTTATGTGTGGGATTTAAGGTGATGCTTTCCCTTGTGTTTTTAGCCCATGACTTATTAATGATAACTTGGTTTTGGTGGTGAAAAATGTAATGTAAAACATAGTGGTGATAATAAACTCCTATTAAAAATTTGCTTCTCCCCTCTTGTGACAGGCACTATGATACTAGAACTCCAGGAGAGGGTAACTGAACTGGAAAACTGGAAGGATGGCAAAGGCCTTATCATGTATGGTGCAGGAAACACCTTTTGCTCGGGATCTGATTTGAATACTGTCAAAGCAATACCCAACTCCCAGGCAAGTAGTGATCCAAAGTAAGTTTTTGAAGAAAAATCAGCTTTCTGATATTCTGAGATCCCTTTCAGACAGAGGTGTTGCGCTATGCCTGTGCTGCAGTTTTACATGCAAGTCACAGAATAGGGCTTTTAATGGTTCAAAAAATGCTGGCAGTACCTATAAGTCATGGCTTAACTGTTACTGTAATTCATTCATAACACTGAATTCCTACATTACATATTCTTTTTAGCCTTTTCTTTTAAAGCCTTTTCTTTTTTAGCCTTTTCTGTTTCTCAGAGCAGCATATGGTGAATTTACACATCAAATAACCAGCAGTTTGATGTTTAAAAGCAGATACAAGTAATCACTTCTCATATATTACAAAGTCAAAACCAAATTTAAGCAGCATGGCTGCTATTACAGAAAGGTTTCAGTTTTGTCAATTGTGTGTGGACCTGTGCTTGGACCTGCATAAAATGGAAGGACGGATGCAATTCTTGGCACTGTAAAGCTTTGGCATTGATCTTGTAGTCCAGTCAGGTGAGTTGTATGTAACTATGGTGCTGAAGAGATCAAGGTTTGATGGCAGTTTTTGACTCATGCCAGCCTGTCTTGACAACTTTCACATGTGCTGTCATTCTTTTTATGGGTTAATATGTGGTACTTGGCAATGTGTGAAATAGGACTTTGGCAGCTGCAGAGGAAGGAGGCCTTCCTGTGCTGCTCTTATGTACTGGTTTGCAATTGTGGTAAATGGTGTCCTGGTGCTTTTTTGTGTCCATTTCAAGTTTCAGGGTTTGCCCATGCAAATTAATTTTAATTGAACATTCTAGTAAGAACACCAACTCAAAAACTGAGTAATCTGGTATTTGTCTTTAGTGATGATTTGTTTCTGTTGATGAAACTAAGTATCGTAAAAACCACAATGTCTTAAATATTTCTGGGCTGATAAAATAAATAGGATGGTCCAGTTTTCAGAAGGTACAGGAGGCTTTGTTTACTTTGTGGAACACCCTGAGAGGTATGCTTTTCTTAATATGGAAACACCATGCTTTATAGATATAAATGTTCTTCAGAGAGTTTTCATTTGGACGCTTCGTAAGCAGTGGTCATTTTAAAAATATAGATGTATCTGTGATTTGGGGTTTGTTTTTTTTTAATCTGAGATTGTCAACTTATTTTAGCATTATAGCAATGGAAGAGGACCTGAAACCAAGCCACGGGCCAGTTCTTTACTTATCTGCAGTCTAGGCAGTCTAGGCTTTCCTTCAGAGTTCTGCATTCAGTAATTCCTAGTGGTTCTGCTTCCATACTCTCTTGGACATTTGGTATTCTGTCTATATGTTTATAGAAATTACTTGGAGCCATTGCAGTGGCAGAGGGCTCTTGTAAGGATTAGGGTCCGTAATAGATATACTGGGCAGAATGAAATGCGTAGGTGTTGATTATAACTTTGTTGAAAATTCTCTGGCAAGAATCTACATCTTGTGCTAGTGATGAAATATAAGTCTTAAGAGTCACCAGAAATGATCCAAGAATAGTTAAACATTGTTGCTTTCTATTTCCTTGGGAGAGTTCAAACTATTTATCCAGAACTGAGAGTTTCTTTACAACAGCCAACTCCTAAACCATCTGTTTGATGGGATTTAATAGTCTTTATTAAATAAAACTTTAATAGAATAAGGAATAGCATTTGCTGTTCTCTAGTCTTGCAGAACTCTGCTCTCTAACTCACTGCAGATGAGAGAGTTTTGTCTGGTTTCAGGTTAAAAGAGCATTAGGTTAAGTTTTCTGTCCACAGGCATCTCTAAGGAAAAAAAAAAAGGCAATAGCTTCGTGCCTAAACTGGTATGTTTTTCCTTTAAGTTTTTGCAAGGCTGCTTTAGCCCATAGCTTTTAGTAATTACAGAAAACACTGCTATTTTATTCAACCTGTTGGTTGAGGGGAGATTGTATTTTTCATAATCTGCCATATAGTTTGCCTTTCCCTGTGGTGCAGGTGAGGCAGAATAATGGCCAAGAATGCTAAAGGTTTTTTGTGCCCCCTAGTGGCTGCTCCTCCTCTTCTTCCTCTTCCTCCGCTTCCTCTTTGTCCTCCTTCTTCCATGTTCAGTTGTTCCTAACCCTGAAACAAACCCAGGTCCCCTACCTGTTCTTCTTTGGTGAGTGCTAGCATTATGTGACCAAATCACAGAAGGCAAATTCATAGTGGAATTTAAAAAAAACAAAACAAAACAAAAAACCAAAACTTTTTTTTCCCTGTCCTTGTAAGCCTGGTTCCCAAGAGCAATAACCTTATTCTGGAGTGAGACTTGAAAAGCTGGCTAGCTGAAAAGCAGGAGAAGCTCTTGAAAGGACATCTGAGAGGAAGGAAGCACGAAGGAGAATTTAACTTTCCTTGGTCCCTGTCTAGAAGCCCTAGGACAGAGGTTCCCAAGCAGTAAGCCATGGAGGGAGGACTTCCAAGCAGTTAGAGATGGTCTGGAAATACTGTTCTGTCTGTAGTGAAAGTTGACTCTAAGCTCTTCCAGCAAAAAAAGACAGGGGTACAGTTTTCTACTTTATGAAGGTGACCTCCTTCTTCCCTGCCCCCACTAGTCCCACTGCAAACTATTAATCCTTTTCTTCCATATGTAGTGCATAATGTATTTTACATCACTTTCTGCTTGTTAGTTTTCTTCTTACTCCAAGGACAGTATTAGAGCTGAAAATGTGATTATTCCACTAGACTCCAGTGAACACCTCTCTT
Source organism: Pelecanus crispus (assembly GCF_030463565.1). Classification (NCBI taxonomy): domain Eukaryota; kingdom Metazoa; phylum Chordata; class Aves; order Pelecaniformes; family Pelecanidae; genus Pelecanus; species Pelecanus crispus. Next base: position 71,630,143 of record NC_134645.1, read on the forward strand.
ATTCAAATAAAATACTCTGACTAGTAGCCTTATTTTTCTTATCAGGAAGGTTTGAAGGGTATATTGGCCAGGACTCAAGTAATTGTGATCTTTTTTTCAGGGTGGTTTCTGTGCAGACATTTTTTCCATGTGATACCCAGTAATTTCTCTACCACCTGAGAATATGAAGACCTTTCTTTTTGTCTGCTCAGTCATAACTGTGTTTATCAAGATGGTCTGTTCTGGCATTAATCTTTAATTACCATTTTGGTATGAATTCAGACAGCCAGTTTGAATTCAAGGACTCTGCTGTGATGAAGTGAAAAATTACTTTCTCTGAAGAGTTTTTTTGCAGCTTCATCTTGATGGTTGTAGTATGGGAATTGTGCAAGTCATGTCCAAGAACTGGCACCTTGTATGTGGGTTTTGAACTTCTGTTCCTCATTAGAAGTGCTAAGACAGCTATCATGGAGGATTGATTGTTCTTTAGTTTGGAATGGAAGTGTTGCTACTGGTCTTAATGGATGTAGGAGGTTGCTACAGTGATAAATAAAAGCCTCTTTGTAAATCAATGTATGCTGAAATTTTCAAGCAGGCCTTTAATGTAATGTAACTGAATTCACTGGTTCCTGTGTAGCGATTGTCGTGGCAGCTTATATCTGCCAGAGATCTGTCCCTAAACACCATAATGCTCATTGGCGTTGGGCAGAGCAGGTCTTGGGAACTCATGAATAAATGGACAATAAATCAGCTGAAGTTTACCTACTATTATTTCAAGGTCCTATTCCAAGAGGTACTGAAGACTTACTGCATATCTTTTCTTTTCCTGAGGTATGAGTCAGAAGCTTTTCATTAAGGCAGATTCTTTAACTTGCCAACCCCTGTAAAACTGAGTTTTAGAAATTACTAAATGCCAGTAAAGACATGTTTGCTTGTTCTTTTTCTTCCTACCGTTTGGGTTTTTTTGGTTTTGTTTGGTTGGATTTTTTTGAAAGACATGCTGAAATTGTTATCTACTGTTCTTTTACTTCTACTGTGCCCAAACGCGCACATATATATATTTTTTAATCTGGATAAAATGGCATGTGTGTAGTTCAGTATGTATATGAATGTGGTCATACTGGATCATTTAGCCCAGTCATTTGGTGAGTTCCTTGTCTGTACTGGATGCCTGAGAAAGAATATAAGGACAGGGAAGGCAGGTAGGTGATGATTTTGCTTCAAAATATTCTCTTAGTCCCCAGCAACTTGTGACTAAGACTTCTAGAGTTTGAGGTGTACCTTGTATTTAATAATCTTTTGTTGATTTTTCTGTTAGGAGTTTATCTAGTTGTTCTTGAATTCATGTAGTATTTCAGAGGTTGCAATGCCCTGCTGCAAAGTGCTCCACAGTTTAACTGCATACTGTAGGAAGAAATATTTGTTTTGAACCTAGCAGCAACCGATTTTTATTTGGAGCTCCTTAGTTCTTGTACTAGAAGAGAATACAGTTGTTCTATATTCACTATCGTTCACAACCTGATGTAAAACATAAAGGAGGAGAGAAATAAGAAGAATCTTCTTTCTGGGTTGTTATTATTTTTTGGCTGAAACGTTTTTGGCCCAAACAATAAAAAAATGTAGTTGGTAAATTGTATCTTGTCTAAAACTTTATGGATTTGGAACAGTAAAAAGTATGCAGTGCTGTATGGTCCTATACAGACTTTTAAAACTCAGCTTTCTGGGTGTTTAACTGGGAGCAAGAAGAGGAAATTAAGAGGAAAGGATGTAAAATTTCACATCATAGAAATTCAGTATTGCAATTACTTTAATAGTGGTGTAATTATAACTGAAATTCATATAAATTACTTGAGTTCTGATTTTTTTTTTTTTTTAACGTGACTTATGCTAGGTTTTCTATTTGTGTATTGTGGGGTTGGGCTGGAATTTGGGCAAGATTAACCAGAGAGAAAAAACCCAGCTAGAGTAAATGTAATGAATACTCCTGTCTACTCCATCTGTGTGTTTAATTGCTTCACATTAGGATCACTTAACATTTTTTAATTTGCTATTCTTTGTAGGATGGGATGAATATATGCATGTTTATGCAAAGCACCTTAACCAGACTTATGAGGTAATGTATTTTATTTACCCTTCTTTATGAAGTAATTATAAGGATTGGAATATGTTTTGGCTAACTCTTTAACAAGATGTTTAAAGTTAAATATATAGTTTTAAGTATGTAATTTTGAATCCCAGACCTTGTATTCATATATGTTAATCAGGTAGGTATTTATGGATTTAAATTAGGCCTTGACACTGCAACCATTAGACTTTCCAGAGGTTGGAACAGAAAAAAAACCCAAAACTATAAGCTTATATATGGAGGGCCAGGAGATACCTAGAGTTAAGGAAATCTAGGCCTTCAAAGTTTCTGAAGCTGACTTCTGTAACTCGGTAGAAATCGGTAGCTGTTAAAAAACAAACAGGGCCAGCTTATGCAGCCTACGCCGGTAACATTTATTTAATATATTTATTTAATCTTCCCACTTCATAAGAGGAATGTATTCAGTTGTACCATCTGGTACTTCTGAAAAGCATTTTTTCCTTTCCTTTAGATTTAGCTTCCCTTAAGAAATCACATTTCTATTAAATCCATGTGTGGTAGAGTGTGTCTTTTTTCTGCTCAGAGCTCTTTGAAGATAAATATTCTTTGTTTTCAAATAATCTATATGAGAAAGTGTTATGAGTTAACATTATTCTGTAAAATTGCCCAGGAGATTGGAGACTTAGTAGTAGTAGTAGTAGTAGTACTGTAGGGAATCCTCAGGATTGGAATAGAATTCATTTGTATAAGTTGGTCTCCCTATAATCAAAATTTATGGGACAAAGCGAAGAGGAGGAAGATGTATGAAGATTAAGCCCTCACCTCAGGTGTCTTGACTTAGAGTATGTTGAAGCTGTGGTTCAGGGGGAGCACTGAACTGCTGTCTGGGGACACGTATTGTAGATGGGATCAGTCTGCCTCAGAGGGAGCTGAGGCTGACTGTGATTCTGAAGGATGTGTCTCAAATGGATGAGAGTGTGGATGTAGGGGACTTGGACCCATATCTTCTGGCTCCCCATAGACCATAGGAAAAATGAGGTTACCCTCTTCCAGTGGGTTTGCTTGTGCCGTGTATTGCATGAAGTGTGCTGCAGCTGGTAAGTGAACTTGGGCCATAAGAAATTGTTGGTGCTTCTGTTAAAGTAGAAGTAAAACCAAATGTGTGGTCATGATTGGGAAGCTGACTTCTGAATGTGGTTTCAAAACTGCGCAATGAGTTAAATGTCCCTTCATAGTAAAAGATGAAACAGCTGTATCAGTGTGCAAATTCTGGGACTAACCGGTTGTCTTCATTTCTTAGGGAACTTGGCTTATCCTAAGCCAGTCACTGTTCATTAGTATTCATTTCACAATGGCAGTGGGGAAGGAGGTTGTCCCTACATACTCTTCCTTCCCTCTGTCCTTTGAATTACCTTGAACATGATTAAATACCTTGAGCATGATTAAATACAGCACCATCAAAGGTAATAGATTGTTGCTATCCTCAAAGGATGGTTTTGTCCTCCAAAAAAAAGTTTTATTGATGACCGAGATGGTAGGACTCTGAAGAAGCAGCTGAAGGTAACATGCTGAATCTCATTATTTTTAGATAACCCAGCCATACAGTTCTTCGTGTCCCTTTCTACTGCTTGCTGTAGTGTACTGGCTTAGGGTAGGGTCTTGTGTCTCTGTCCTGTCACTCCTTCTTGAAGGTAGTCTTTTTAGGTATAATCTGTAGTATGTATTTTTCATAACACAGTACATGATCTTCTTTAGTTTGATTCCATTTGATGTATCTGTCTTGCTGTTTCATTTTGGGATTCCATATTAATTAAGGAATAATCATTTTAGCATAAGTGGAATTGGTATTGTGCTACTTACCCACAAAGATGTAATTATTTGAATGAGTTGAAACAGTAATTTTTTCTGATCTCTTACTATAGAGATGGTTTGCTTGAATAATTCTGTAATTTCTAGAAGACTAAAAGCATGAATTTTGGTTACGAAACTCTCTTTTGTAGATTGCCTTTGATCAGTGTTGCACTAGTCCAAGGAAAAGCTCTTGGAGGAGGAGCAGAAGTTACCACGGCATGTGATTTCAGGTAAGATCAACAGTTTAGTAGCTGTCATGTTGGGTCAGTGATTTAATGACTGTACCTATGAAATGTGGGAAGCTTGAGGTACCACTTTTATCAGGAGTCGGATCCCTGAATTCCAAGGCATTAGGAACTGGGCTTTGTCAGCAGACTTCACAGGAAAAAAGTTCGGGTTTCCTGGTGGTACAGAGGAAAGTTTATTTAGTGTCAGGTTATACAGTTTGAATCACTGTGTAGAAGAGCAGTGAGCAGCTTTAGCAACCGACTGTCATAGACCAAGCGGGTCCAACTTCTTACCCCTGAGTGAGAGGTAGGACTGCAAAACTGTATATCCCCTTATGTCTCTTTATGAGGCTGTCGTAAGTAAAAATAAATAAATAAAAGTCTCCATTAGTCTGGTATTTTGTGTTCTGGGTATATTATTTGTAACATAAATTTGTGCTGCACAGTTTTTGAAACAAGAGTTTGAGGTGCAGAAGAAAGCAAATGAGGTTCTGTCCCTGTTTTTTTTCCATGCAGGTGCAGGGATTTGCCAGCATGGAATGCCTAGCGAAAAACAGAGGGCTTTAATTAAAAGAGGCTGAATGCAGAGCAGGAACTGGAAGAAACTAAAATAATAAAATGTCACTTTATTCAAACAGTTGTTAATGTGCAAACAGCCTACAGATGTAACAGGATAAGCGCTGTGTGCAGCCTCTCTGAAAATGAGGAGCTTTTAGTGAAGTTTTTATCTAAGAGAAGGAAATGTGCTCTTTAAGAGGGCCTTAGCACCTGAAGTGGGAAAGGAATTGAACAGAATAAGCTGAAAGTACTTGTATTCAAAAGTAATACTAAGCAAAGTAAACTAGAGTATTACAGTGCTGTTCCAGGTATCAGGAACAGGCTTTGGATAGAGGAGATGGTATCTGCATTGTCTGAGCCACTTGGAAGCAATCTTCCTTTGCTTTGAAACTAGATGCAGCTAGAACTTTTCTTCATACCTACACAGCACGTGGTGAACTGGAACCCCAGCTCTGACTACAGCCTCTGAGTACAGGCTGTGTTATAAATGCCTAGTAAACATGCAGAGAGGCACCGTGTTTGACAGCTGCAGCTTTGACAGGAGAACGTACCTGGGAGACTTAGTGGACCTTTCTGTATCTGTGAGTCCATTGACAGAAAGTGAATCCTGTTATCCCTAAATAGGAGTTTAGGGAATGTGAATGCAATGAAATGGAAATCTTTGGCTTTCTAAAATACGTAGTCTCCACTTTTACTCCAGCTATGTTGTTTGACATACTATGTAATTATAGTCATTGTCAAGCAGCTCTTATTTGCATGAATTGAGCAGCTGCAATTCCTCTGATGTGCTGCCATAATTTTCATAATAACTACAGCTGTTGATCCATCTTCCATTACTTTCTAACACACCCATCCAGTGCAACTAAATAATAGCAATTCAGGAACAGCAAATGGTACTTAATTAATAACAACAAGATAGAGAAACATAGTCTGTGCTGCTATTGCTCCTGAATTTGAGAATTTTGATACTTGCGGACAAAATCTTGGGGTTTTTTGAGGGCTATGAGCAGGTATTAGTGGAACAGGTATTCTGTCCTGAATCACTAGACGCCAAAAGAGGAACCTGGGAGAGGTTTGTTCTCTTCCCTGAATAAACTGTTAGGATTTTTTTTTTTTTTTTTTAAAGAACAGAATGAATGAGTCGTGGCTGCTTTTAATTCTAAACTTTCAAATCCACTTCTGCTTTTTCACAGTTACATGTAAGCTACCAAAGTGCTTGGTATTGGTCTGAAATACTTTCTAATTTTTATCTCTGCCACTTTGTACTACATTAACTATACTGATATTGTTGAAGTGATTCACTTGAACCAAAATGGCTTATATGCCTTCTCTGAAATATGCTCTGGCAGCATGATGCACATCTCTACTGAAGTAGAGGTGTGGACAAATCCAATTTCAAAATAGCTGAGGTATTTATTTATTTAAGGTATTACTGATGTATTCTTCCAGTGGCAGTTCTTGTGGCTAATTGTCTCTCACTGTGTTTTAAGCCAGCTCATTTAAAATTGGATTAGGGAGGGCTTGCATGAACTCTGGCACATTTATTGCTGGCATAAGGGCAGTGATGAAAAATGCATCTTAGGTCACTCCACCTTTCATCTGGAGGAAGAGGTCTTCTCAAAACATCTTCAGTCTTAGCCGCTTTATGGATTGTTGCAGTATGACTCTCTATAATAAGCAACATCCTTATAGAGATCATAAACATGTGATTGGGGGAAAAAAAAAAAAATCATTGTCCAGACAAGTGCAAGGTAATTAAAATCCTTTCAGACTTTTTCTGATATGAAAATTGGGAAGATAAGGCTTCTGACACTGTAATTATTTATCTGAATTATTTCTGTAAAACTGAGTAATGTAAAACTATGCACGTATGAAACTTGTTTGGACAGCTGAGCTTTTTAGTACAGTTTCAAGAAACCTAGACTTTTTTCAGTGTGCCCCAGCTGTTTGAACCTGTGAAGATGGCTTGTGGGTTCTACTGCCAAATGTCAGTGTACGTTGCAGTTCTGTATGACACTGCAGCCATTTCAGTGAAGTGCACAAATGATGTTGGATTCAGTGATGCAATTTTACAAATAATTGAAATGAAGTATCTGTTCTGAGTTACCTGTATGCAGAAACTTGAAGTGTATCGTGTACTTGCACAATGCATGAAGTTAAGGAGAAGTGATTTGGCAGGGTTGGTTAAGGAATTTGGGCAAGAATTGTAGTGGGCTGTTGGGCAATAAGCTAACAATTAGATATGGGGCAGAGACAGTTTGGTAATGAATATATTTGTGCAATTATCATGAACACAGTAATCTCTGAGCAGGGATGAACTGCACAGTTGTATCGCAAAAGGCCAGTTTTATTACTCTTGTCAGTGCTGAGCAGTATCCTACTTTGTAAAAAGCACCACTGCTTTAAAGAGGTATTTGCTTAAAGCAGACTTCTGCCCTGTATCTGTAGGAATGGCAGAATCAAACTTTTAACAAGGGAATAAACTTATGCTGATAATACTGCATTGATATCAAATTGGCCTTGCTGCATTTTAATTGGATGTTTTCTGTATTTTTGTGAAATATGTAGGCATGCTTAGTATTATGTTTTAAGGTATTAGGGATGTTTCATAAAACGCCTAACAAGAGATACAATGGAATGCACTGTTACTGAATAGCTTTTGTTGTGTGTATTCTTGTGATGACGTGTGTTTATTTACTTTTACAAGCATGCATTTAGTGCTTTAAATGTCATTTATACGAAGTGAAAGGAGAAGATAATATAACCACTACATAGATGTAGGCCCGCTATGATGGACTTTTCAGCTGTTGCTCCTTTAAAAAAAGGTGGTGGGGGAGCTGTAAAGACATTAGTATTCTACAGCAAGCTTTTCCAAGAATAGGTTTCAGAACATCAGAGCGCAACACACTAGCTTCTTTGGAAATATTTCGCTGTATGCAAGGATTCTGGCTTTTAGTTTTATCAGGAGGAGCTTTTAGGTACACAAGATGCTGTTGTTTGAAATAAGGGTGCCTCAGTGCATAGTAGCTCTTTTCACTGGGCAGAGCATGGTATGAATGTAATGGGATGGGGTTCACATATTCATGAGTTCTTGCAAAGTCCAGGCTGACAAAGCACTTTTCATTCGATGTGACTCTGTAACATTGCTGCACATCATCAGGAGAAGAATCAGTAGCCAAATCCGAGAGTGGGTTCTCGCAGCTTCAGGTGCTTGCTGTATGGCATAGATCACTTTTTTTAACTATATAAAATTTTCCTCTAATATATATATCATAGAATCATGGAATCATAGAATGCTTTGGGTTGGAAGGGACCTTGACCCCCTGCAGTAAACAGGGATTGAACCTGTGAACTTATATATGTGCGTGTATCTGTGTATATATATGTAAAACCTCCTTCAAATCAGTTGGCAATTTTAGAATCCCATTGCGGCCATGCATCACTTCACATTTTTAGAGCCCTGGGAGGTTTGTTAGTACAATTTTCTGACAATTTAGAGAGTTGGATTATGGTTTTAGAAGTTTCACATTGCCTGCCTTTAAGAAGGCAGTTCTTATTTTTGACCTGGCACATGTGACATCTGGTTAAGTAATTGCAGCACTGCTAGAAATGGACTTGAGAGCTTGTATTTTTGGGCTTTGTCCTGGTTTCGGCTGGGATAGAGTTAATTTTCTTCCTAGTAGCAGGCATAGTGCTGTGTTTTGGATTTAGTAGGAGAAAAATGTTGATAACATGCTGATGTTTTTAGTTGTTGCTGAGTACTGCTTATGCTAGTCAAGGACTTTTTCAGCTTCCCATGCTCTGCCAGGCGCACAAGAAACTGGGAGGGGGCACAGCCAGAATAGTTGATCCAAACTGACCCAAGGGCTATTCCATACCATATGACGTCATGCTCAGTATATAAACTGGGGGGGGTTGGCCGGGGAGCAGCGATCGCTGCTCGGGAGCTGTCTGGGTATCGGTCGGCGGGTGGTGAGCAATTGCATTGTGCATCACTTGCTTCGTGTATCATTATTATTATTATCATTATTATACTGTTACTATTAGCATTACTATTTTACTTTATTTCAATTATTAAACTGTTCTTATCTCAGCCCAGGAGTGTTTCTCACTCTTACTCCTCCAATTCTCTCCCCCATCCCATCGGGGTAGGGGGAGTGAGCGAGCGGCTGCGTGGTGCTTAGTTGCTGGCTGGGGCTAAACCACGACAGGCTTGTATTTATGAACTGGTATTGTTTTTTTCCTTATTACCAGTTTTCATTTGGGTTTGAATTTCGTGTGTTTACAATCTTCCAGGCAGAGGATTTTTCACATAGTCTACAGTTCAAATCTACCACTGTTGGATTTTACTGGAAATGTAAATAACAGCAACAAAGCATGAATTTGAGTTGAAGTTCTCTTTCTGGGGTTGTCTCTTTGTAGAGATTTACTTCATTCCAAGTTTGTTTTTTTTTTTTCTTTGGGAGGCCAAACCATCCTTATCCTGGCTGAATGAGATTTTTGTTATCAGCACGTCTACATTTTAGACCACTTCTACCATGCAGTCTTACGTCCTTTCTGTTGAACAATCCTGTATGCAGCTGATTCACTGCTGCACAGTAATAATAAACAGAGATAGTCCAGATAATGGAAAACTTAGATAAAACAGATTTTAAGGAATGCTGAGCTGGACCCATGCTGATTCTTGCTGGGACACTGGGCTGTCAGTACACTGTAGGGAAGCATTTGAGGTTCAAGGAGAATTAGTTTAGGAAGAGTACAAATGAACTGAAATTGTCCATTATGCTTGCATTTGTGAAGTGACTAATCCCCAGTTTAGACAAACTGCCTGCAGGTATTTGAGTTGACACTCCATTGCTGATCTTCACTATATATATATGAAAGAAAAGAAATGTGTGTGTGTGTGTGTATATATATATTAAAAAATCAGATAGCTCCACAAGTTGGTCAATATGAAGTCTGAGAAGCACGGATGTATTCCAGTCAGCTGATTCTGAGGTGGGATTATGCTGAGCTGTGATTTCATGAGAAGGACAGACTACCTGAACAGCTGACCTTGATGTGGGAGAAGGATGTCCCTGCTGCCCATTCCCAGCTCCCTGCTTACCTCTGGTTTGCGAAGTACCAGTGAAGTTGCCTGTGTGAGTCAACTATCTTGTGAAAAAGCAACAGAAAGGCTAGATATTTCCTGTTCGTACAGTGAGTTAAAGTGGTTTGTAAAAGGATCCAGTAATGGCTAGAGCCAATGTAAAGGAGGAACTCAGCCTCTAGGAGAGGATGACAAAGAACAGGAGGGGATGTGAATACAATCATCTCCTTCTGGCTCTAGGGAGCTGTTAGCCTTAGCTTCCCCTGAAGCCAGAGCTTTAAAGTGCCTAACTGCATTGGATCAGCTTCCAAAGAATGTTTTCCAAAGGCCCTGTTACTTATCTCATTTTTCAGTCCTGTCACGTGCTATTGAAGGACTATGAAAAGATGAACTCTTCCTCTCTTTATCACTCTGGGTAGCAATATAGTTAATATTGTAGATATCTGAAGGGTAACCATCCACATCTGAGTTACTGTTCGTTGAAATGACCAAATGTTCCCTAAATGACTCCATTTCCATGAGTTTCTGCAAGTGTAGGCAGGCATTGCTGTGTGGATCTCAACCTACTTTCATTGTAAACATTGCCTTCACAAATGCAACTTCCTAGTTTTCCCCTCTAATCCAAAGCAACCCAGTATCTTAGTGAAGATTTGGAGCCCTGCTGGGTGGACCTCTGTGTTACTGTTCCTTCCAGACTTACCCAAAATTGTGTGAAACAAGACTGCAGACTGTTTGAACCTGTAAACCTTGGTGGCTTCAGCTTCCTACTTATTCCTGGATTCTACAGTTAGTGAGAAATTAATTGCTACTGCTGTAACTCAGCAGTCACAGTAAGAATAAATCAAATTATAAATTCTTACTTTAAATAAATTCCTATTGTGCTTAAACTGTTGAATGTTTAAGAGCTTCTAGTGTATCTGTGGTCTGTTATTAGTTCTTATCCTCCAGTTCTGTGTGCTGATACATTCATATTCATAAACAAAAATCAAATAGGTAGACTGAGGAAAAAACAATTTCAGTTAGTGTGTATTTGTGTGTGTGAAAGAGAGAAAGATTGTAAATAAAAAAGGTACCAGGGGAAATTATACTTTTGGTGATAAGAGAATTGGTCACACTCTTGGGCGTATTTGTGGAGGATCTGTTACAGTTTGCTGAAAATGTGCCTGTTTGTTGTCCAGCTAGTCTGAACATACCATCAGCTGGTGATCTGAGGCTGGCTTTAGTTCCCCATCAATGTAGCTAATGAGCTGTATGAAAAAAGAGAGGTGAAGAAGTTAAGTTAGTTTGTAATGTAGAATTTTAATGTCAAATTCTCCCTTGCATTTAAGCATTTTTTGAGATGTCATTGTGTTCCCCCCCCCCCCCCCAAAAAAAAAAAAAAAAAAAATTATGAGTGCTGAAATCGCATTTTATGTCTGGAAAACTTAAAACTTAGGTCACAGCCACTATCATAATTTAAAAAAAAACCCACAAACCTCAGCATTTTTTGTTTGAGACTATTAACCTGGTATCCTGACAAAATGGCAACATTTCATTATAATTTCATCACCAGTGATTTCAAATAAGTGTATGATCTCTTTTTGTTTTAGTCAGAAATTGTTATGTAGCATGTGCAATTGTAGCATCAGTAGCATTAGGCGTAGACAGAGCTGAATTTCAAAGTGTGTCATTACCCTAGGTCTTGCAAGGGGTTGTTAGTGTGATGTTACAACATACTTTAAATCCTTTAATGCTGTGGGTTGCAGAAATGTGATATATCAAATCCGTCATAAAGTATTAGAGCAACTCGAACCTTGCATCTCTTAGGGCTGATGTCAAGATACGCTGTTCCTTTCCAGTCGGCTGAGTTCAGGCGAGTGAGGTGGTCTTTGCCTTTTTGACATTTTAGATGCCAAGTTCTGAGACAGAGTGTTGGGAAGCTCCCCCTCCCCTTTCTGTATCAGCAGCAGAGATGAGCAAAGAATATAACTGAAATGCTCCTGCTTTAAGAGACTCTTGAATTTGGCCCAGAAGAATCTTGTTCTTTTTTCTTTTGGTCTTGATAAACATATGTGATGGAAATAAAGATATGGAAAACTGAGGTTATAAACACGGCTGTATATGCTGCACGGAAGTGTGCACGTAATTTAAAAAAATGCAGTATTTTCAACTTGAAAACAAGCTCCAGTGTACTTTTTTGATTTCTAGATGAATACCGGCATTCAGATCTGACTAAAAATTTCAATTATCAAACACCTTTACCTCCAAGTGGTCTTTTTTCATTGAAGAATCTGGTGAAATATCACTGGATCTTTTCTAATGGAAATTTTTTGCTTTAGTCTAAAAGGCCTATCTGTTGTTGAAAATGTTTGCTTGAATGAAATTCAAATAGCTGCAGTTCCTTTTTTTGGAAGGAAAGACTCATGTAACATTTTAGATTTCCAGCATGAGTAATTTTTATGTGAGCATTATTTTGGCGTTCACTCACTTGCGTATTGAGACTTTGGCAGCCTGTAAAGAATAGCTAAAACTTGCTTCATGGGTAAGACCGGAGTGCTATGGTCAAGATGAGAACTACTCTGAAAATAGTTGTATGGTAACGGATGATGCAGTGTGCCTGTGACTGGGACCCATTGACACCAGGGTAATATAAATAAAGTCATAGCTGGGAATTAGAAGAGGAGGAGAGTGCCAGTAAGGCATCGGTCATTTGCAGGGGAGGAGAAATGAGGGGCTGTACTCCGTGGATTGCTGTCGTACAACTGCAGGGAGAAAGGAGGATCCAGGCGCTACGTTTTGAATGATGGGACTTCAGTCCCACTTCACGGCTCTGGTGATTCATGGTGTTCTCAGAGGTTTTTACTGCACACTTCAGGGGAATTGCAGCTCCCTGGTGTAACTATCTGTTTTATTCTCTTGATTCTGTGTGCTCTTAAATTGTGGTATGAGCCTTGTGTGCGCTCATAAGCCTTTGTAAAGCCATGCTGCTCCTTCCCCATGTGTGTACAGGGGGTGTCGTCAAACAGATACAAGGCAGCATCCATGGACGGGGGAGTCTTTATTGCTAACTCTATAATTGTAAGAAGTCTGTGGCTCTCCCACTTGGGAAAAGCCTTTTAATTTGCTTTTTCTGCTCTTTTCTGTGTCTCCTCAGCTCACTTGAATGCTCAGGCACGAGACTGGGGACGAGGGAACAGTGTGTGGCTCAGACAGCTTTTATGTTGCATCGCAGCTTGCAAAGGGGCTGCACGATGCGTGCGTGCAGCACAAAGCACCTTGCATGACAGCGGTGGGGGGGCTGCATGAGCCCCCTGGCCAGCCCTCTCCACATCTCTGCAACACCCCAGTACCCGGAGCCCACCATGGGGGGATAGTACCCTGGGCTGTGGGAAACCCCTGTGAGCATCCCACGTGGACCTCAAGAAGTATCAGCCTGGGAAATGGGGCAGATTCACTTTGCGGTTTGGCCAAATAATTTTCTTTCCTGTCAGTTTATTGAAAAATGATGGGGGTGGAGGGGAAGGCTCGTCTTACTTCCTTTAATACTACTTGTGGAGTTTTAATCAGTCGTGCTTTTTTGGGCCCCTATTTCTTGCCCTGTGATCTGTCATCTAATTCAATTTTTCATTCCTGCTACAGAAAGTCTTTTTGTAACTTCCAATATTCAGCTTAATTTATCCCTTTTAGAAGAAATGTAGCTTTTTATAGCATGCTTTTCTCTCTCTGGCTTCTGTGAAGCCACGGGTGAGAAAGTGTCAAGCCTGAAGTAAAAAATTAGATTTAAAACCCGTAATCCAGGTCTGCTGGGTGAGCCTTTATCTGTAGCTGACTTCTGGGAGATTGTGGTCCAGCAAGAGATTGGAAGAGCCATCTGTGTGGATGGCAGCCAGTATGACAGCGAGCATCACCTGCAGGAGACTTTTGGAGGGCCCTAGCTACCTTGTCTTGTTTGAGGCTGCCTTGCTCCCCTTGCAGGGTATTAGCAACAGATTCTTTCCCCGTGTTTCTTTCCTTCCATCATCCCTCTCTCAAATTAACAGTCTTTCTTGACCTTCTTATAGTGTCTCTCCTTTGATCAGGGAAGTGCTTAAGAAATAAACCTCTTTTCACTTCTCTGGTCTTTCTTACACAATCATGTCTGGACCAGTTTTAGTCTGGGTCTTGCTGGATCACACAGTGCTCTGCTGCTTTACCATACTCCTTTTTGCTGCTGGTAGGCCTTTTCTTAATTTTTCTCAGTGCAGGCTTTGTTGATGAGATGCTGGTTTTTGGGGGCATGCAGATTTCTGTATCTGCCTATTATATTTTAACTCCTGTTATCCATGGGATCTTTTTCTAGCAACAGTATTATTTTTGTGCTTCTTCCCTGGAGTAGCTTCCTTTGAAATTGGTAATCTTGCAGCCTCTTTGAGTTGACTCTGTTCCTTTTGGAGGCTCATCTTCCATTGAATGTCCAAATGTTTGGGCAATAAATGGTGGAGTTATCCACACCTTAAGCTCCTGTTTATTCTTGGAGACTGTATTCCTCCTAAAACAGCTCATGTCTATTTAGCAGTTTCTGCTCTGACGTCCCTGTGTTCCTTCTCTGCCTCCAACTCTTCTCTTGTTACTCCATCTTCCCTTTTTTTGATCTGGGACTCCACTTTTCAAAATTTTAGCATCAACCAAATGTGTTGTGTTTTTAGATGAAAATATGACTTGTCATTCTTTCTTCTGCATTTCATTTGACTCTGGGTGATGTGAAAAAGCATGACAGAGTCACGTTATAAATGGTTATGTTAAAGTTTCCTTTGAAGAGTGCCTCTCATAGTTTAAGTCCATCTGCCCCACTCTGGGAAGTAGCCTGGGGTTTCCCAGCCAACGCAGAAGAACATTAACTCTTGCTCAAGAAAATACATCTGTAATTAGGGTCTATTTTCAGATAGGATTTTGTCCCTGGTTCTTAGGGCTCCATAAAATGCATTGGAAAATCTGACTGGAGAGCAGAAAGTAAGGTGGTAAAAGGCAACATGCTAGGGAGACATGAGATATTTTCTCCTAGGCTACTCTATGTAAAACTTGATTCTTAGCTTTTGTTGCGAGAGGGGGGAAAATGGGTGTACTGAGAGTGTTACAAAATAATTCAGTAACTATAAATAAAATTCCATATAATCTGTAAGGCAATTTGAAAAGAGCTGTGAGGAAAGAGCTCTCGTGTTGGTGAGATTTCTTAGGCTGGCATCAAGCCTACTCCTTTGACACCGAGTTTTAGAGTGTGCCTAGAACACTCCGTACTTGGGAGGCTCAGTAGGATTTTTTTTATTTTGGTTCTTGGCTATCATTTTAATTTATTTAAACCTCAAGTAAAGAAGGTGTATTGTTTTATCTTAATCACTGAAAGGATTAGAGAGGGCTGACTTTCTGATGGCTTATTAGAATAGTAGCTGGACCTACTTCTTTCCATTGCATTCCTGTACTAAAGGTTACAGCTTAAAGCTCATAAACAGGAGAGAGCATTAATGTGCACAGGCTTCTCTTACCCTATTGAAATTTGGGATTGCAGAGCTGCTTTGTGCAATTCTATCTAAGATATGCACAAGGGACATAGTTTCCCCAAACTCTCTTAAACCATTTTGTCTTCATTTTTATATTCTTTAATGGTTACCATTTAGACATCTGTCAAGTGAGTATTTGTGACTAAAAGTTTTTCAGAAAGAGCAAAGGTTTAGGGAGTTGTTTTTATGATGCCAGTCTGCACAGACCATCACCAAAAGCATGTAGGACAAGTCATTAGTTTTATCCTTTTTACAGTATTTTCACTTTGGAAGTCTCACTTCGTGTTGCCAGAGCTCTGAAGCAGCAATTGCGGTAATGTCTAATGGTCTTACTCTTTCTCTGCATAGGGAAGAAACATGAGAAGCTCTCCATGAGAGAGAAGATATGGGAGAGGAGCAGGGGGAATTAATACTAGCAAGCTGTGCTGGGAAAGCGCAGAGCAGTCATGGCTGGCCATATTCACTGCATTGTTATAGTTTGAAAATCTGCTAAATATAATTAGCAAGTAGTTATTTATTAAATAAATATAATCGAGGCTTTTTGATCCTTCAAAGCCTATCCAATTAATCGAGTGAGATTGAAAGATAAGTGAATGATGACTAACTCTTCTCAGGATGAATCCACTTGTTAATATTTTCAGAGAATTTGTGGGGGAGAGTGTGATAGAGCTTGTAGTAAGATAGCTGAATTTCAGAAAAATCTTTAGCTGTTTTGTCTAGATAATCCCTTTACAGAGTACCTAAGTAATTATTTGATGGTGTAGTCATAAAGAGACTGACAAGATAGAGCACTAGACAGATTAATTAGTCCCAACTTGCTTTTTGGAGGAAACTGTCTTATTCTTGAGGGTCTAATTCTAACAGCATCTGTCATGAAAAGTAAGGACTGGAAACTGCTCATCAGCGGCATTGCCGACTAGCTAAATTATTCTAGTGTAGCACTGCATATTTCTTCTGCACAGTATTCTTCCCACAGTACCTTGCTGCTTCAAAATTCATTTTTTTTTATTGCAAAAATGACTGGTTAATGCAGTTGTTGTTTTAAGGTGAGCTTGTATAATAACCACGGAAGGCTTGTGTGTTGGAATATTAAACAAGGCTAGAACACTCTGCAGTTAAATACTGATGAAAGTATTCCTAGCCTTTCCAGTAAGATTTATGGTCCTAAGAATATTTTAAGAGACTAAGTACTTATACAAGACAAGTTGTCACTATTAGAACATAATGTTGTCATGTAATTAACTATCGGTATTTAGGTTTCCAGGTTAGGTCTCTGCAGGCATGAACTGCAGCCTTAACGTAGCCAGTACTCTTCATTTCAGGCTTTCTGTGGCTTTGTGAAGATGTCAAGGCAGTGGTTCATATTCAGGTCTTGTTTTCAAGGCTATACTCAGAAATTACTTTTGTTGTTAAAAGATTTCTGGAGAAAGTAGGGATGAGTTTTGCAGCAAATTGCCAAGGAGCATTCCTATATGAAGCCTCAAGAATTTGTATCTTAATGCTAAGGAAGTTCTGTAGTTTCTTACACATGCATTAACATCTGTCCGTGCATGGTGGGGAGGATAGGTTTTAGTTATATTAAATAGGAAGGTACATGATTGCTGGTGTATCTTTCTGACTCTAAGATTTGGAACGCAGATATCAGAGGTGGATTGAGCACCAGGTACATGTTAAAACTTGCAGGGCCACCTGCCATGCTAAAGGAAACGGGGAGAAGGCAGCTAGCCTGGAGGTTTCCAAACCACAATATGTGCTACATGAACCGTTCAAGATAGTGTGCAGTTGCAGCAGTGCTTGACTACTTGTGCAATGGTCCTTGCCCAACCTTCAGGTTAACAGCACCTGGAGTCCCAATTAATTACTCCTTACAGTCCAGCTTGCAGGGCTGCCACTTGCTGGGGCAAGCCCCCTTGGCACCCCTGCCTGAGCCAAGGAACTGAAGCTCCAGAACTGGTTGGCTGCATTTGCAGCAAAGGGGCTGGAGGCATCAGAGGAGACATCAGGACTTGGGTTTTTGGGCAGGGCAGGTGCTCCCAGCATGTGCTGCAGCCACTGATCATAAGCTTGCTCAGCCCTTTTGTGGCTGTAGGAAGAGCTTTATCCTGCTGTTGGATGAAGACCCTTTCACATGCTTGCAGCTCCTCAGGCACAGATGGACCTTGATTTTCATGTGCCATGATGGACAGTATGGGAGATCCCAGCTATTCAGATCCTATAGTTGTACTGAACTCTAGGTCCCTATGGCAACACTTTTGCCTCCAGTGAAAAATTCAAGGCGAGTTCTCTCTTTTATGGAAACGTTTTTGCATCCAACTACCCACTTCTACCTTATCTGAACAGTTACTGTGTTTCAGATGTCCACTTTAAAGCTTTTTTTTTTTTTCCCCACAAAGCCAGAGATGTAGTATGCTGCCTAGAAGATACTACTTGATTTATGTGGTGCACTGCACCAACCTGAAATAAAGAACTTCTGTTTAATCACAAATCAGGGCTTTTGTTGTGCAGGTAAAGGAACAGGTAGTTTAATTCTCACTCTCATGCTATAAATTCAACAATCACAACTCTTCCTTGCTTTATTTTAACTTATTGTAACACCCTAGTTGACTAAAACCATCCCATCTACTGCATGTGTTCAGCAGCACTTTGTGTGTAAGAGCAGCACCTTTTTTTTTTTTTTTTTGGTGGGTTTTGCATGCATCAGCAAGAGAAGAAGGGAGATCACATTACAGATATTACCTGTGTAACTCTCCATCTGCTGCTGAAGTCACAGTCACTTGCTGCAAGAACCCACCACCAATCCTGGGATCTCGTGTGCCCCTTGGGATGCTGAAGAAGTGTAAGGAAGATGGAGTGAGATGATGAGGTACAATATGTAGGTGAAATGATGGGACAGGGACTGTATTTTGAGTGTTGAGAAGGTGCAGTAGGAGAACAGGAAAGAAGGGGACAATGGACTCTGGCTTTCTTGCTCACTTAAGGTCCAGCATGCATTTGAGACCTGCTGCTGCAGTGGACAGTCCTGGTAGCACTTGCCAAACAAAGTTACAAAATCCTAAACTAGTTACACCTGAGTTTTTGTCACTTGCAAGCAGGGTCATCAAATTTTCATGCCCACCTGGCAAAACAAGTTCCATTTGCATGATAAACACCATACATAGATGTCATACCTGACCTTTAACAAACTCTTGAACTTGCACTCCCCAGCAGTGTGTATTTTAAAAGCTGTTTTGGCTACACGTCAGCATAGCATAGCTGTTAATTTAACAAAAGTTAATTAAGCTGATGTCATATTGATGACTATATTAGAAAAACACACATGTTGGGGAAAATGTATGACTGGATTGTATGTCAATGTTGTTCTTCTGTTGTTTGCTGGTTAAAACAAGTGTTTGGCCCTTGATAGTCTTCTTTCTGTTACCATTTTCCTTTTTTTTTTTTTTTCTTTAACATCTCTTTTTTCCTGTGCTTAAAATAGTTGCATGTGTGGTTTGGATGGTTGGTTGAAAGGCTTTCATATCAATACTGTATTCTTGCTGTCTTCACTAACGACAGTCGGCCAAAATACATGTGTGGCTGACCATGACCATCGCTTTTCATGTGTCTGGATGTCTTGCATCTATGTTTTGCAAAAATGTCTAGTTGTATTTGATATTTTCTTATTATTTGTATAACTCTTGCTCTACAGCATGTTAAAATTATGGATGTCTTTTAATTGTATCCCAAGGCCTTTGACTCTGTGTTGTGGAGAATTTTCTGCTTTGTGTTGGTTCAGTCACCTCATAGATAGCAGTACCAAAATTATAGAAGTTAGTAGATTTGGTGAGGGAACTTCCTATGACCCAAAGCATAAACTTTGCTTATTATTTGATTGGTGGATTGAGAGCAGGAGGCCAAAGTATTTGTGGGGGAGATAAAAGTCACCTCCTGCAGTTCTGGCTGCCCTCTCTCAGTATAACTGTAGCTGAGAACCAGGTGCTGCAACACTGCGTGATGCCGCCTGCCTCCCTCCATGATGTGCCAGTCTCACGCCAGCTAAAAGGAGAAGATTGGAAGTCAGGAGCTGTGTCCTTATGTGACACTGGGAGTCAAACAGGGATGGGAACAAAATCCAGGTTGCTGACAACACATTTGATGTTTTAGGCATCTTTTTCCATTGTGGGTTTCAGAAGCATAGTGGTAGGAGCTTTTAAAATGCATAAAATAGAGGATGGTTATTTGTCGCTCCCTAGTAAACTCATTAGTGGCTTTGCCTTGTCAGAATGCTGAATATAATTCAAACCCCGAATTCCAGGAAATGATGAGGTAAGGACCAGCACAGACCTTAATATAATCTTAATTCTGCCCAAGGAACTTATTATACCTGTTGGAACAGTTCAGTAACAGGAGTACTACAGAAAGCCGGTATGAAAAACTGAGAAAATACATCTTTGTTTGTCTTTTCAGCTTTCATTGTATATGCTCCAGCTTCACATAGCTGGGAAATACTGTAGCAAAGGAAAGCATACCTGTTAGCTCACAGCAAGTGCTGCCTTTGAGGAAGCAAGCGTACCTGTTTAAGGATGGGATTTGTTAGGTTGCATTGTTAATGGCAAAGAAGGTTTTCTTCTCACGTGCATTGCCAGTGATGTGATGTGACGTGACAGTCGGTAGTTTGTGGGCGCAGTGAGATGTCACGGAGTGAAGGAATCCTTTGATCAAAGGTGGAGGGTTTGTAACATTTAATGCGCCTGAGAACATTTTAAAATGTACAGCAGGAATGTTTTAAAATGTACAGCAGGAACATTTGCTGTAGCTCTTGTTTGCTTTAGATGACTAACCCAAAATTGGATGTGGCCCATGGTGGCTGTGCTTTCTTCCTAGGGGTGCTGTAGTGCTTGTAACGTGGAACTATAATGTTCTAAAGAAGGTTTTAGCTGCACTTTGGTGCTTATATTACCTTAACCTCTTATTTCCAATGTAAGTTGAGAGGATTTTGCTACCCTTCACATTTCTGAACGATGTTTCTCTGCTTGTAAGGGCCTCAGTTACTTTGTTACATTAATTACATTAAATAAATATTTTTTTAGTATTGTCATGCAACAGATTTTCGTCTTTTTTTAGGGCAGGGAAGGCATGTGTCCAGGAGCCTAGTGGTATGACCTTCCCCTGGGATACAGGAGACCCAGATTTTAATTCTCTTGACCTGGAAGACAAGAATAGGCATACTGAGTCAAATCAGGGTTCATTTTGTATTTATCTACTATTCCGTCTCAGGCAGGGCCACTACTAGGTGAATAAGGTGTAAACAGCTCAGGAATAGAAAGGTACTTTTGTCTTTTCAGCTTTTTGCTGTCTGCCTCTGTGTTCAGTAATGCTTGAGGTACTTTCCTTATATAAATTCATCTAATGGGAGATCAGATCTGTCATGTCTCGGAAGGTAGACTCAGTTCCTTTCATAAAATAAAAAGGGAAATGTTTATGCGAGGCTGCAGCTGGTGATGTTCAGAGGCTGATCCCGGGCTAGCTTGGCAGTGGCATACAGCTCTTCAGATCTGAGCTCTGGTCTCCATTGCTTCTTTGGGCATGAGGACTTGAAGTGAGTGGTATACCTAACAGAGTGTGATGGGTGGTTTCTGTAAGAAATGCTGTGACTTCAGGAGAGGATTCATAGTTGAAAAGGCTGAAAAACCATAGATACCTTTCTTAAGCCTGAAGGCAGTCCAAGACTACCTTTACACCTTCTACTGACCATCACTTATTTCAGTATTTTCTGTGGAGCTTGTTCATAGGAGCATTGTAGGGAGAGGTGAATCCCAGTCAGATCCTGGAAGTTGCAGCCTCACAGTTTCTCTGTGGATTTAGCTGTCAATCGTGTATTTTCCTTTCATCATGTTTGGTTCCATTTTCTCAGAGGGAGGTGAAGACTGTGCAGGGTAACAGAGCCTTTCTCACATACTAAATGTTTTCAACTTTTTTCTTGTTGGCGCTGATGGGTCGACTGCGCTTCTAATGTAAAATTTTACTTCCCATGCAAACTTCAGAGTGCATTGACCCAACTTCCCAGATGAGTCCATATGCTGCCCACAGGACATTCGCTGAAATGCCTGTCCTTCAGGCCTGAACCCAGGTGCTTGGGACAGTCTTGGGTTCAACAAACACAACGTTGTCTTACTGACCTGCAGTGGCTGTCTTATGAGACTGCCTACAGATTGTCTAGCATCAGATGCCTAGCTGCGTACGACCACTTCTTTTTTAATGCTTCACATTGTTCAGCACAGCTAGAATTAAACCCTTAATAATGTTTTCATTATTGCTTTCCCAGTGGGACACTGGGTGTCAGCAAATTGCAAACTAAGCTGAGCCAGCGAAGGAGTTTTGGAATACTTGCAGAATCTTCCTTGTGGAGAGGAGAGACCTGAGCAACCTGGGATTTGCTGGGTTTGGGAAGCACTTGCTAATGTTAGCTAAAATATTCCTCCTGCAATACCCTGCTCTCTTCCTTTTGTCACACAACCTTCCTCCACTGTCTCTACAAAAAGGCTTTCATGCAATCTGGCATGTCAGCTGTTGCCTTTGTGCATTGTGTTCGGTCTGGAATAAAGCCTAAGCTCCTCAGCCCTGGTGCTTTATAGGATGGCATGAATGCTGATGGTGCTCTGGTTAAGAAAAAAGCAACCAAGCAAACTTACAATTAACAATAACTAAGCAGATTTGGGAACTGTGAGTTCCTAGAACTAATTGCATTTTAAAGGTTTTCTTTCTCTTTCCCCTTTTAAAGCTCTTCACCTTGGTATTTTCATTATGGAAAACTGCATTGTTAGGAAACAGACTTGTGTGTAGATCTTAGTACTACGTGATTTATCTTCAGAAAGCCCATTAGTGGTTGAAGAAGCAGCTAATCTACTTCACAAGTATAATTTACATCCCTTCTCTTTTAAGCAGCAACAAGCTACCACACTGCAGAACATAAGAAAGAGCAAGTACTGGTTTGCTTCTATACATTTCTATTTCTAGAGGCTTTTTCCACTAACCTAATGTGTATCGGTGTGAACACTATGCGGAGACAGTACAATCTGCTGCAGCAGAGCTCCTCCAGGGAGACAGCTTAATCAGCCCTAGGGTGAGTTCTTAAGTAAGGGAGGTGACAGACCGTAGAAAAGAAGCAAAGATGTGAAATCTTTGAAAAGAAGAATGTGACTCTGTCTTCTGGAGGGGAGCAATTCTATTACACACTGTAAGGCATAAATAGAAGGCAATTCTATTATATGTTGTGAGCTATAAGTAGAGCATCCATCCTGACTTCCCTTGCTGTAGTGAGCAGTTAGAAATCAAACTCACATGGACACTCTAAAGTACAGAACAAAAAACCTCCTAACTATGCTATAATGAAGCACGGGGGTGCTGACAGAACCTTCCCAGCACAGATCAGTACTAAGACCACAATCCATCCTCTTGAGAAATATGTTTTGTGCGCTAGTTTGCTTGGGTTTTACTCCAAACCCTGTTGTTTCAGGCATGAATTAGCAAGGCAGTGTTGGCACTGTAAGTGTAATGTGCCCTCTGTCTTTGCAATTCTATTTTCAAACGCTTTTTAGAACTGACTACAGGTATCAGTGTAGGCACTAAGCACCTTTACTTGTGGCAGCCCATGTATCTCATTTTGAGAAGGGCCAAAAGCTGCAGCTAAGGCACCGGGTCATGTAAAAATTAAGGTACTCCAGCTCTGGCTGTAATCAGCATGCTGTCAAGTTGTATCAGCCTTTGGAAGCGGAGAGGAGGAGAAGATAGAAAATTGAGTGCGGGCGAGCTGAACGCGGATTGACCTCTGCGTGTTTGTTCTTCATTGACAGGTTGATGACGCCTGGGAGTGAAATTCGATTTGTCCATAAGCACATGGGTCTGGTGCCAGGCTGGGGAGGAGCTGCCCGGCTGGTGCGGATCGTCGGCAGCAGGGCTGCCCTCCAGCTGCTGAGCGGGGCTGCCAGGGTGGACCCTGAGAAAGCTTTGCACCTTGGGCTCTCAGAGGACACGCTGTCATCTTCAGATGAAACCAGAGCATTAGAAGAAGCGCGAGCCTGGCTGAGTCAGTACACAGAGGGCCCAGCCAGCATGATTCAGGCTGTGAAAAAAGTGGTGACAGCGGGAAGAGAGCTGCCATTGGAAGCTGCCCTAAGGACAGAGAAGGACATTTTCGGAACTGTGTGGGGTGGGCCTGCTAATTTGCAGGCGCTGGTTAGAAGACCAAAACATAAATGACGGTTAGTGCATAAGAAATGTTCTTGACCTTTTTGCGAACAAAGCTTTCAGTAAAGCAGGCATTAAACTGAATCATTTAAGGACTTGTTCATTTAAACTGGCATTAACATTCCTGTTGTTCATGTCAGGCAGACGTATTTGGTGTGCAATCACAGAGAAATCCCCAGCAGATTCTTTACTGTCCTAATCACCTACTAAATGGAAATTCGTGAAATTACTGTGTAAAGGTAAATACTGTGCTGAGAATAAACTATAATTCTTTTGGAATGAGGCTGAAGATTATTTTCTTTGGAGTTAGTTTTGGTTTTCTAACTGGTATGGAAATGAACTGCTCGAAAGATATGAGGTTTATTTATTTGCAGAACAGGTGCATTTAAAGCTGCAAAATACGAGTTCCCCAACATGAGACCAGTGTCTTTAAGCAGCTTTGAAGGGATGATAACTGGTGAGATCGTAGTTTTTATTTTTTCATCTTCAGTCAGTTCTTTGTATAATTGCTGAGGAAGTATCCAAGGATACTTCAATTTTAATGACGATTTTTACAGGAGAAGCTCTAACTTACTGAGGAGCTTATGGCCCTCATTCACTGGCACTGATTCAGGTCTTTAAATGTATCTAGGTGTCCTCTCACTGCTCGAGGAACCAGCTGCCTACGTACGCATCTACACATTCCTGTAGCCTGGGCCTGTGCTGCTGAGCACGTGCAAAGCTGCTGACCTGATTCTGTATGTAGAATGTAGTTGAAATCTTGGAAGGCCATGATGTATTATGCCCCCAAATGGAATATCCTTGACTGACTGGGTGGTCTGAGTACTTCAGCATTCTGGAAAGACTTGTGTGTGGATCTGTCTACATCTTTCTTCAGAGTATTTTTACTGGTAGAGCATATTTGGGATGACCAGAAGATTTGCACTTCACGCCGGTGACTGTGCAAGTAATTAGATAACTCAGTGGGGTTTTGCCTTTAGAAATTAAAAACTGACACCGAGTCCCTGCTTTGGCAGATGATTCTTAAAAAGAATCATCTGTGAGAGCAAAAACACACAGGCATATCCGTGACTGAGAGTTTCCTGTACTGTTGGTTAGGATGCACTTGTCTCTAAACCCAGCAGGGGCTGAGATCAGAGCCCAGGACCCAGCTACTCCAGGGGAGCACGTTAAAGAGGAAACTTTGGGCTATGTGCCACTGACATGCATTCTCGCTCTGAACAGCCAACTAACTCTAGATACATGGAACAAGCTCCCTTAGGAAAAGGAGGGAATTCCTTGGATGGAAATCCATATTACCATTTCCACAGTGTAGCAGGATTCCTGCGTTCTAGACAGCGAGGTAACTGTGCTTATGTTTGAGGATCTTGGGACAGATCAATGATGGGAATTAGGCCTGGATTGCTTGTTAAGATTCTGCAGCTTTTGAGCAGGCGCTGTGCTCTGCTGCACATGTTTTACTATATGGCTTTCACAGCAGGGAGCGTGTATAGCCTGAAGCAACCAAAAGAAATGCTGAAGACGGGGATGTGTTTTGAGCTGTCACCCCAGGGAGGATAAGGAACTTACTGTGCCCTGTTGATCTGCCTGTTTGCCTTCACACCTGAAGCTGCTGCTGGAGGAAGATTTCAAATCTCTCTTCCGCAAAAATGAAGTTCAGTTTTTACTTCCAGGTTAGAGACAGGAATGGGAACATGAGGACGGAGTGGTGATCTGCTTTGTCCCTCTTCACCCACCCATACCCCTTTTTGTCCAGTCGCTCAGTTGTTAGTCCCCAGTGCAACTGGATTCTTTCCCATGCTCTAAAGGACTTCTGAAGTGCAGATGTTTTAATATAGTCAGGCAGTACTTGACTGTTTAGTAATGAAGCTGTTCTGCTTGTCATGAAGTTCCTCAAGACTCCTGAGGGATTCCAGACTGCCAACATCACTGAACCTTCAGAGCACGCTCCAATCCATAGTCATCCAACTTTTTGAAGCAATAGCACATCACATTGCTGTGAGTCAAAAAAATTGTGCTTTAAAGGGCAACTGGTTATGTCTTTGCTAGTAATGAGAATAAATTTGCTATTACTAATACTGTGATTATGTTTTTAAAATAGGTGTGAAAATTGCTTAGATCCTGAGCAAGACCCTTGAATCTTTTTTTTTTTTTTTTTTAAATTTTTCAGGTGCCAGGCTGTAAGGCTCATTAGTGTATCCTGTGCACTGGGTGATATAAATTTGAAAGGGAGGAAATTGTAGCAGAAAAGCAGAATCTGTTTAACTTGCACGTTTTGAACTAGACCTGTGCTGCCAGTAAGTGAAACGCAGTATGTACACCTATGGGGGACCTCTTTCCACTTTGATTTGTAGACAATGAGCTTGCTTCTCATTTCAGCAGACGCATTTCCCCAGCCATCCTCTCCGATTTGTATCAAACGCCAACGCTGGCTTCCAAGAACAGGACAAATAATTAACTAGTACCGAGTAAGACACTTTCAGAAAAGGTTACAGAAACTCATTTTATCCTCTGGTCTGTTGGAATCACAAATATACCAAACATAGCTACAGGAGATTCTGAAGATAATTACAGGTGTTTCTTTTGATCAAGGATTTTGTGAGCAGCCTAATACCGTATTCTCTGGTTTCTTTTGTTTTAAAAGCAAGTACAGCCCTTTTTATGAAAACCATCCTAACTAAATTACCATGAGTGCTCTCACGAGAGCTCCAGACTGAGTGAGATGAAATGGAATCCCATTTTACCAATTATTTCAAACCTAAATGTTTTATTTCATAGAATACTTGCTTATCATCTTAAAGTGACAAATACCTGTAACCAGCAGCTAACAAGCATTTATATTTTCTTTACAATTATTAAAGACTGCAAGCTTAATCTCTGGTTTTGTTCCCCTTCAGAAATGGCCTAAAACCAAACAAGCACTAAATGCACAAAATAAATCAGAAACCTCAAAATTGATACTCCCAGTCTCCTAATTAAATGGCGTGCCAGCTTTTTTGTTGCCTAGGGGCTAGTTGGCCAGCTCCCTCCTCAGCAAACTAGGTTTCCTATTACACTGTGAAATGCCTGTCCTATTCCCTTGCCTCTGTGTACTGGGACAGCCCAAGTGCTTAATGGGGGTGTAGATTCTGTGCTAAGCATTTAAGGTTGGATACTGGAGATCGCTTTTAGCAATATAGACACTTTATCATATTTGCTGCTGACAGAAATGTACTTACCAAATGGGCAATCTAGGTAAGCTAGGTGTTCTTGCTGAATGCTTGGCTCACTATGTGATTTTTTTTTTTTTTTACTGTGCCATAGGATTCCTGTATTTGTGGTTATCTGTGCTCCTGGAAATTAAGAGATGCAGTAGATTTTATAGTATTTTAATTTCCTTTTTCCTTTCCATTCTGCTCCACTGCACATTTCTCTAGCTATGCTGTACCAAGTTGAAAATCGCTGAATGTATGGAGTTACAGAAAACCACTAATGCGGTGTGGCTGTGACTGCTAAAATTGACAGAGAACACATCTCCTACTGAAGGTAAAGGTTTAAATATAAGATGGGAATTACCAGTTACTACTTTTTCTGAGTTTGGATCTGGGGAGTGCATTTGCCACTGATGATTGGCTATTAAGCTCTCACCAGCCTTAATTTTAGTACTTCACAGCTGCAGTCAGCAAGCAGGCACCTAAAGCAGTATCATGGGTGTTCGGCTGAACAGAGGTCTGCCGCTCTACTTTGGTCAAGAACCCCCAAGGATAATCACTGACAAAATTATCTGTAGACTGTTTGGGCTGAAAATCCTGAAATTAAGTATATAGTGAGTCAGGTTCTTGTATTTTGCTTCCCTCAACAGTACATACACTCACATGAAGTAAAATGCGTGTATATCGTGGAAGTGTTCTTACTGAAGTTTTTTGTAGGACAAAGACTTTGATTAGATCCACTGTGTGCTAACTCAAAACAGAGAAATAAGATAGCTGGCAACTAACAAATAGAAAAAAAAACCATTCCATCCTCTTTCCTTCTGAAGTCCATATTATTGGCTTATTTCCTTGCAGAACTGGAAGGCGATCGTAAAAATCTGTGATTAAGAGTATCCATTCCTAGCTGAGAAAGGAGATCTTCCTTTTTCCATCCTAGTCTCCTCTGCGTTTTCCTTTGTTCACTGGCCCACTGATCTCACCTGTGGGCAGAGGAAGCAAACTGGAGGGCTGGCACAGCTTTGCCAAAGATTAGACGTCAGCCATCATTACAGTAAGAAGAACACTTTAGAAGTTCAAATCTACAATTTTTAGAAATCAGCCCTCAGATTTTAATTAAATAACTATTGTTATTTATTTAATTATCTATATCAGCAATATCGATAATTAAATTCCCTTCAAATGGTTGTTTGTCTACAGCAACTTTTGTGTGAAGATGTGTAGTACCTATGTATCAGCTACTGTCCCTTCTATTCAGGGATATGTGTACTAAGAATCAGAATTTAATCAGCTTTATTTTAAAGACTGAGTCCAGAATCAGCTAATGCTGTTTCCTCAATTTGAAAAAACATAAAACAACTGCCACAGACAGAAAAGACAAGCTCTGCTTTTCAAGATCTGGCTTCTAACCTTCTCTAATACACAGAAGTCAGTTTGTAGCAACCTAGGAGATGAATTTCTAATAAAAGCACAGAACTACCTTTTCTGTGCTGCCGCTAGTTTTGCGGTGAAGAATGGATGAACAGCAATATGATCCTTAACATCCGTGTTCTTTATTATAGGCTCAAATTTGCTCTTTTATTTCAACATTTCTGCTGTTAAAATAAGGCTGCGTGTGATACTTCTGCCTGCCGTAACGGTGAAGCGAGTCGACCAGCTCTTCAGACGAGAAGTTGAGTGTTAAGCCCATGTGTGCGTTAAGCCTGCAACTCATGATCTGTCAGTAGAAAGACATACTCCTACAGTGTTGTGTTGGAGAGACAGCCAGTCAGGGACGCAAGAACTTCAAAATACCACTCGGAGACAGTCCTCCCTTTCAGCAAACACAGGAAGCTGTTTTATGATAGTTTTCTTTAAAGTTCCTCCAGTGAAGTTCAATTAAACTGGAAACATATCTAAGATTGTTACTGGTAAAATGTAGTTTTATTAAATTATAAATTCCGTAACAAAAACGAGACAGATCAAAAAGACCTCAAAAACAAAACTACAAGGACTAGATGGCAAAGCCAGTGAAAATGCCATGAAGAGTCTACAGCTAAGAACTTGCAACAAAAGTTAACAGCATTTTTACATTTCCATTGAAGGAAGGTAAATGATTGCTCGTCTAGTAAAAACACATTTTAACTCCAAACTCACATCTATTTTCTCACATTAAATTAAGCATCCTGCTCACACCCAACATCTTGCCTGCTCCCACACTGCTTTAGTGTTCTTTTCATACATCAATCCATGCAGAAAGTAGTAAGACACTTAATGCAACAATCAGATAATGAAGACAGTTCAAGTTGTACAATAGATATACATTGGCCAAAAAGGGGTCGAGTATCTCCAAGGGCAAAATGCTACAAAATAAACACAAGACATTTTCAAGAAAACTGGGTATTGCTAAGCAGCTTTCAAACCATTAACAGGACAACCCAGTTTCCTACAGTTAAGAGTCCTCCAGCTGAGACACGTTAAGAGACTTAAATTAAACAGGCCAAACTGTTTCTCCCCTTCACCCCACCCTCCCACCAAACACACTGCTAGGTTTGAGTGCAATGCCAACGTGGACAGAAAATTTACAGATACAGGACTGAGTTTTTAATCGCATGGCTCTAGATTTAAACTTCAGTGACTGTGCACTGTCCATCCGGCCTTCTAGATCTTACACTCGTGTTTACCACCCCACCGCCTGCCACTGGTCTATCCGCTCCTGACTGGCTTGCACTTGCGTTCGAGTGTCTCTGCTGGGCAGAGGACGGGGGTTGCTGAAGGTGGGCAGGCACGTCCTCGCTATCGCTGCTAGCATCCGATTCGGTCTCTTCAACAGAGGTGTCAGGGGCTGGCACCCTTCCAGAAGATGGTGATTCGTGGTCTTCTTCTCCCTCTCCCCTATGATTCCTTTCAGCCATACTGTCTCCATTTATTTGCAAGTGGGCAAAAGAGTTCTCTAGAGAATTGCTTGCATCAGGCGATGGTGTTGAAGGACTCATCAGCTGACCATCCAGTGATGGCAGGGGCCTAGCAGAAATGGATGCTAGAGGCATCTGCACAGCTGCAGACCCCAGAATGGGTGTGCTGTCTGCACCATCAGCGGAGCTCTCTCTTGCCAAGTTGACAGTGTTAGCGTCACAGTCCAACCTCAGCCCAGCCACTCCTTTCTTTGGTATATCTATTATGTCCCGTTTTATTTTTCTGCGGCGTCCGTGCTCATTTCTCCTATACTGAACCATATTTTCAAGATCCGCTACGTATAAAAACCCAGCGATTAGCATTTCAGTGCTCTTTTTACCCTTGGAAAAGGCATCTTCCAGCTCTCTGCTGGTACGTTCATCGTACTGCCACCAACCATTTCGACCTTCATAGTACCAAGCATATTCTCCATTGCCTCTGCTCGCCGCTTTGAGTTCTTCTGGTGACAATAAGGTTGGCTTGTCAAGAAAATCCTCTGGAATCTCCTGCCGGCAGAGGGCACATCGTTTCCCAAGCCAAGAAGCTCCCTTCACACACAGATAGCAGAAAACGTGTTTACACGGCAGACTTACTGGATGGACACATGTTTGCAGACAGATAGCACATTCGGGGACTGTCAGGGAAGGTGCTGTGTTAGCACACGACTCATTTGTCTTCCTATTTGTGGGAAGCATGTTGATCGAATGATCTATTTCGCCACAGCCAGCCATCCTGCAGAGGATCAAAGACAGATTTCAATCAGTTTATTGTGTCAACCTAAACTGGCACCTTACATCACCTTTGACCTTGTTGAGAGAACAGAATGAGATGCTTACTTTAAATTAAGGTAAGTTATAATTTATGAAGCTTAACTCAAAGAAACTGACATTCTGTTTCCTGAGCTGACAGACTTAAAGTACTGGGAGAATTTCTTTTGCTGATCACCATCTTTATCTGTTTCATTTTCCACATGGTATCATGCCAAGTTAGACGACAAATTTTGGAATTTCCTCTGTTCTTTCTCTGAAGTAATGTTGATTAATGAACCTCTGGTCAGCCAGTTACTTTGGAGCCTCCTCAGGAAATTTAAAGAAGCTATGATTCCCTCCTCAAGAGCTGATCTAGCTGCAAACATTGAACTTCAAACAATCTCTCTTCACAGTACTGGTGACCATCCATTTGATTAAGGGATTGCCTGAACAGTACCTCAGACTAGGTTTCCACGGTAGAAAATATGCTTGGCAGCAGCACCCCACTGAAGTATTCCCCCACTCTGCTTCTTAGTCCCCATGGCCCACATACCATCCCTCAAACTGGGCTCAGAACAACCACAGGGTGGCAGAAAACCAGATTTGAAAACCGAGGTGGCTTTTTCAAAAGATACCCTAGATTCCTTTTTCCTAAACATCAAGTGAACACCCTGATATAGCTAAGTGCATCTCAAAAGGAATCGTTGCAGCCCAGCAGAAGGGGCACCATATCACAGAAGACACACAACCGTGATTTGATTGGTTTGTCAAGTCATTGCCTCTACCTTCTCTGGCCATACCTTATTTCTGCATTAAACATGATTTTGTAACCAACTGTAAGAGTGCAGGCAATGCAAAACTGTGTCACTTTGGCATTGTGTAGGATTTCAGTAGCTGAAAAATTCTAGCCTAAACATGCAAATGCCTTCTCAACTACATTTTTACCATGGCAATCCTTCACACTCTGTTTCATGGTAATTTTCCCTTTATGTTCTTATTTATTAGCAATCAAAACCAGACACCAGATATCAAACGAGTGGGAAGAATGGGCTTTGGGGGATGGGGCCTAAAAAGGTGCCTTTTTTCCTTTAAATCCCCAAGGAACTTTGAGGCTGATATTCAGCAAAACAGCCTTTCAGTTAAACTCATCTTTGCTGTACAAGCAGCTAGGAATAGTTCATGCAAAACCGTCACAGGCATGCAGGCCAAAAGGGACCTTTTAAAGGTCACGTAGTCCAGTCTCCTGCTCCACATGGCACTACCACCGATACCAGATCCGATCAGCCATGGCTTTGTCTAGCTGAGTTTTTTTTGAAATCTGCAAGGATTTCAAACCCTGGACAGCCTTTTCTAGTGTTATACACATTTCTAGCAGAATGTGTTACCTGAAGAGAAAAAGCCTAGCATCACTGTAAAAGCCTCCACTGCTTTAAAACATCTTACGAATACTTGCTGGGATTAAAAAAAAAAAAAAAAGATTATTTTTCAGTATCTGTATTTATCTTTACAATAACATTAAGTGCTGTTTACTTAAAAATGTATTTCTGTATGCTGCCTGTTCCCTTCTATCACTATAATTTCCTCTCGGAAGACCAGTGCCTCTTTAATCCAGTTTTTATCAAATCATTCTTTTAAAAGCTCTACAGCTCAAATATTTTTTCCTGAAGTAGCACATGATTGTATCCACCTATGTTTCAGTTTCATATCTGAATTTCCTTCTCTGAGATTAAAGACAAATCTGCATACTAGTTCTTAAATCAGCATGCCAGATACAGCATTACCTACCACCTGGTAACTGTCTTTTTACTGTACAGTACACCACTATCTGTGAGATCCATGCTAACAATGCTGTGAACAAGTTGCTTTCTGGGAGCCTCACACTTTTGAGGTTTTATTTTGCAACAGGATTTTACACCAAAGCTAGGGTTTTATAATGAGAAATTTATTAGAAAAATGGGGGAAGAAAAGCTATTGAGATTTCAGAATACCCACGAATACAACCCAACCAGTATCTCACAACAGAAGAGCTGAAAGAGAAATCCATGTATTGATTAATTTGCGCTAACCATGGCTGAGGTAAAGGATCTGAATTTTCAAGTGCTCTCATAACGAGATACTACTGTGCAAAAAGGCACAGCAGCACAGATTTTTTTACTTCCGTGCTACATTCTTACAAAAGGCTGCTTCTCCTTGAATACATTTTATAAGGTTATCCTTTTCAGAGTCAAAGATTAGAACAACCTGCAGATAAGTAACTTCTACACAAGTTGCATATCACAATTAAGATTTTGGAGAGGATTAAAATGCAGTGCTGGGATTAAAAATGCAATGCATTTGACAAATCAAATTCCGATACTGTGAACTAACTTATTAGTAAACTAAAAACAGAGTGAAAGTTCTCACCTGTTCACTGAAAGCACAAAAATGCTAACAGTTGAACTGTGCTCGGTAAGTCACCCATTAATTTGAGGGTTCTTCGATTCCTTACTAGATCAAGACAATAATGCAGGACATGAAAAGAAAGGAGTAAATACCTTATCTTGAAATTCCTATGTCATTTTTAATGACTCAGAAAAAAATGTTATGTGTAAAATGAATACAGCTGAGGATTAAACCCTTATCTCTAAGCAAGCGCTACCCAGCAACATAAAGCTCCTAAAAGATAAGCACAACTGCAGTTGCATGTGCTCAGAATGCACGACAATTATGCACTTGAAGATTCATATCAACTGACGCTGTCTCGCTTTTTTTTTTTTTAAGGAAGATCCTAATTAATCCTTTTTTGTTTACCTTTTCACATATCAAGTCTAGGTCATAGAGTTTGTTTATAAACTGGTATGAGGATGTACATGTAGATTTGAAGAGGTAATCCTTCAGAAAGGAGGAAAACCATCTAAGACTGCTATTCTGCTACATTATGGCTGTGGAAGCACTTTCATTGCAACTTCATGGTATTAAGAACTAAACAAAATTTACCACAGAGTACTTTTCCTGAAATTAAGAGTAATATTTTATCATAAGTTTTAATCAAAACAGGCCTCATACTAGAACTGTATCGAACAGTAAAGCTCTGGTTTTTGGAGGGGTGGGTTCCCTTAAGTCACTTCTGGCAACAAGGGAAATTACATCATTGAATAGTGAGGCTAAACATTAATCAAACTCAAGGACAAGTTCTAAAAATAATTTTATTTGAAGTATTTAGATCCTCAATTCAGGTATAAATAAGGGAACAATAAGCATCTGAACACTGCATTTTAACATACATACAGCCTAAAGCCAATGGAGAGGGAGCTAGTCCACAATCCTGCCAGATCCCACCTCTCTATTATCCTTCTGTATTTTTTTTTTTATTTTTAATATTAAAATATATATTTAATTTGTAAGCTTAGGGTGCACAGCCTAGAACACCTTCATCAACACACGAAGTATGGAAAAGGTGATGTATAAAAACTATATGAAAAGACCCCGGGCCTTTGAGGACTCTTTTGGAAGAAAAAGTAAATTCCCACAGAACCACCTCAAAACTGAGTAATTTTTCAAGCTCCATGTCAAATTCTAACTGCAGCTAAGCAGCCTGTCAAGGATCTGGCATGTATAAGTCCATTAACAAAACAGCAGCTTACTTTTCCTGAAAACAGCAGCTTACTTTTCCTGAACAATTTCTACTGAAGCATGCCAAAGACTAAAATGTCCTTTCTTCAGATGTCTCCAGCTAGGATGGCAGGTCCTCTTTCCCAAGGCTGGCTCATTCCTTACTTGTCCTGCCCAACGGTACACTACAGCATTTCAGCTTCTCTGCAAACTAATGGAAAGCAAATAACATCACCATTACAATGTTGTACAGAGGTACGAGGAAGCAGAATACAATGCCATGGTCCTGTCACAGAAAAGACATTACTATGCTTTCATTTACCTGATGCAGGCTATTTTCAATAAAAATATCATCAGACTTCTGTTTTATTTTTTTGCAATAATCTAATTTGGCCTGCAGTTTTGATATCAATTACTTTGATATCTGACTTAAGCAAATTATCTTTTTATAAAGTAGTATAAAAGGCAATTTCTTTAACGATAGTAAGTTAATGGCTCATTTCCATAAAGTGACCATGTACACAAAAGGAGAAACAAGACCAAAGTTAGGAGCATGTTATGTTTATGCAAATTTAACTTCTAAAAAATGACCCCTTATATTCAGAGAGTTTAAAAAGTCACAATGCTTTCCTAAACCTGTGTATAAAACTACCTGTATTGTATCGTTCCAAAGGACTATCTAGGCTTGTATCTTGTCTCTTAACAGGGGCTAGTATCAGATGCCTGAGGAGAAAACAGTGCATACAAACAGCTGATTTCCCCCAGGTCCTCTCCAAATTTCAAGCAGTCTGTACCTCAGAGCCTTGAATCCTTGTCCTCTTTTTTCAGAGATCCCATGCATTCATTTCATGAATGAACCTCAGAACCATTCAGTACTTTTTTTTCCTTTATAAATCTACATATGTATGTCCTCATACTAGCTTATAAAAAAAATCTGCGACCTAGATTTGATACTTAACAAGGTAAACAAAAAAGGATTAATTAGGATCTTCCTTTATTTCTTTATACAGTGCTGAAGGGCTCTGAGGTTCATTCATGGAATGAATGCATACAATCTCTGAAAAAAGAGGATAAGGATGCAACTCAGCCTCCACACCTCTGAGGTAATATACCCCTCTCCAGGCTAGCAGGTAATGTCAGTCACAACACATTTTGCGTATGTCATAGAATCATAGAATCGTTTGGGTTGGAAAAGACCTTTAAGATCATCCACTCCAACCATTAACCTAACACTACAAAGTCCACCACTAAACCAATTCAGGGTAGAGTAGCGATTTCATGTTTCCTGGTTTGGTGGCTGGATCATTTATAATGAAAGTAAAAACTAGGAATCATTAAGATTGGAAAGGACCTCTGAGATCATCAGTCCAACCATCAGCCCAACACCACCATGCCCACTAAACCATGTCCCAAAGTGCCACATCTACACATTTTTTGAACACTTCAGGGACAGCGACTCCACCACCTCTCTGGGCAGCCTGTTCCAATGCTTGACTACTCTTTCTGTGAAGAAATTTTTCCTAATATCCAATCTAAACCCCCCCTGACACAGCTTGAGCCCATTTCCTCTCATCCTATCGCTAACTACATGGGAGAAGAGACCAACACCCACCTCACTACACCCTCCTTTCAGGTAGCTGTAGAGAGCGATAAGGTCTCCCCTCAGCCTCCTCTTCTCCAGACTAAACAACCCCAGTGCCCTCAGCCGCTCCTCATAAGGCCTGTGCTCCAGACCCTTCACCAGCCTTGTTGCCCTTCTCTGGACACACTCCAGCACCTCAATGTCTTTCTTATATTGAGAGGCCCAAAACTGGACACAGGATTCCAGGTGCGGCCTCACCAGCGCCGAGCACAGGGGAACAATCACCCCCCTGCTCCTGCTGGCCACACTATTCCTGATACAAGCCAGGATGCTGTTGGCCTTCTTGGCCACCTGGGCACACTGCTGGCTCATGTTCAGCCAGCTGTCTACCAACACCCCCAGGTCCTTTTCGGCCAGGCAGCTTTCCAGCCACTCTTCCCCAAGCCTGTAGCGTTGCATGGGGTTGTTGTGACCCAAGTGCAGGACCCGGCACTTGGCCTTGTTAAACCTCATACACTTGGCCTCGGCCCATTGGTCCAGCCTGTCCAGGTCCCTCTGCAGGGCCATCCTACCCTCCAGCAGATCGACACTCCCACCCAGTTTGGTGTCATCTGCAAACTTACTGAGGCCACACTCAATCCCCTCATCCAGATCATCGATAAAGATATTAAACAAGGCTGGCCCCAAAACAGAGCCCTGGAGAACACCGGTCGTGACCGGCCGCCAACTGGACTTAACTCCATTCACCACTACTCTCTGGGCTCGGCCACCCAACCAGTTTTTTACCCAGCGAAGAGTACACCCGTCCAAGCCATGAGCTGCCAGCTTCCCAAGGAGAATGCTATGGCAGACTGTGTCAAAGGCTTTGCTGAAGTCCAGGCAGATGACGTCCACAGCCTTTCCTTCACCCACCAGGCCACAGGTCACCAGGTCATATGTCACCAACCAGAATCTGAGCTAAGTTGTTTCACAAGTATGGAACAACCACTGGAAACCAAAAAGTGTCTAACTCTAATAACTCTAAATAACTCTACAGCAGGGAAGTAGGAACCTGCAAGCTCAGAGGGCGCAGGGGGACCATCAAGATTTCACTGTCACATTCTCACACCCTAAACAGGAAGGTCTTAACCTAAAAGAGACACCCTTAGTTACAGAAAGTATTTGGGAATCCTCTGTAAAAAGACTGATGAGCCATAGAGTTATATCTTCCTTCTGGGCTGTAGCTTTCAAGATGATTCTTAAGCATTTTCAACTACAATTTCCAGTTGCTGCAGTTACATATAGGAATGATACGGAGCAGTCCTGAGAATGTCACGCCTTGTATTTCAATTTGCTCAAGGAAAGAATCATTTCAGTATAAATACAGTGCAGATCAGACATGTACAGAGTCGAGCAAAGTCAAGGAGTCCCTGAAAGAACATGAAGGACTTAGTATTATAGTATTCTGTGCTGTAGTCCTTCATCAAACAGTAGAACATTTATCATGAATAACAGCAGCGTGAAATGTTCGGATGACTTCAGGATAAGACACATTCCTCAACTGTGTTATTTTCTTTATAGCTGAGCTCCATGTAACATTCCATGCAGCTATTTTTAGCAAGAGCTCCTAAGGAAAAATGCAAAAATTAACAAGCCTATCCACACCTTTTGTCCGCTCATCGTTCTAGCAGCTTCCTCTTTCTTCACACATCAATCTGAAACCAAGAGCTGCAATCGCATTAAAATTTTGGATCTACTAATCCACAGAGACAAGGTACTACGTTTGCTATGATCAAATAGACAGTTGCAACAAGCTTGATGCTGTGGGTGTGGTGTTCAGTCCTTCATCTTAGGAGCTGGCTTTCTGTTACTTCTGTAGGTATCACTTGAATCCTTTTATCTACTACCTCTTGCAATCCACCGCCTCTTGCAATCCACTATTAGAGGTAGCACGTCATAAACCTGAATGTTACGTGGAGATGGGAGAAAAAGGTTGGGTCAGTTCTGGCAGATTTCTTTGGAAATAAAAATGCATCCACATATTCAAGGTATGTAATTATACCTAGAAGAATCCACTTAGGGCATAATTATAGGATTATGGTAAGGCAACTTTCTAATTGCTGCATAGCTCTTAAAAAGAACTAGTTCACAAACTGACTTCAGGTAAGCTCTACATTACATGGCATTGTTATTTATTTAATAAGCCAGTCTTGCAAATATTACTGAACGGGATAAAAGACACTTGTGGTTACACACACCCTCCCTTTCCTGGATGATGACTCCTCCTTTAAAGTCAAGTGGGTAAGAGCTGTGCTCTATACTTAGCAATTAATTTTCTATGCTAGAAAAGCACGTAGTATGAGGAGTTACGCTATCTGCAGCAACCTGCAAGCACCCCTTCCTCCTGCACGCTCACTACATCCATGCATCCTATCACACACTGATTTTTGAAACTTTCATTCAAGATGCAACAGATGAAGGACAATCCCACTGATGAGGAGCAAGAATTTAAATTAGGCAACATCCCCTCTCAAACTGAGGCTCGGCCAGCATTTAGCTGCTCTCTTTGTCCCCTTGAAAGTCTCTCAGGATGCTTGCTGGGAGAAGTCACGTCTGCTTCTTCCACACAACTTTAAGATGTT
Organism: Pelecanus crispus; assembly: GCF_030463565.1. Classification (NCBI taxonomy): domain Eukaryota; kingdom Metazoa; phylum Chordata; class Aves; order Pelecaniformes; family Pelecanidae; genus Pelecanus; species Pelecanus crispus. The sequence continues at coordinate 71,668,334 of NC_134645.1, forward strand.
GAAGTGGTGGACTTCCTACCAGACCAATCTCCAAAAAATTATTTCAGGTTCTCCTTAAGAAAAATTTCAAGCTTTTACTAGACCAAGATAGAGTGAAATCATTTCTTGATAGTTCAGTCAACTGTGCCCACTGGATTCCCAGCAAACTATCAGACCCAACACATTTTCTTCCACTTTCCTATTTCTTTGGAAAAAACAGCAACAATAAAAAAAATACCAGAAGCTTATGTATTTACGAAGCCAGCTCCTAAATGTCAATGAAGTGTTACCTACAGTCTTAAGAAGTCTTTTCCGTAAGTAAAAGTGTAGCTTTTTAAAAAGAAGCAAGCATAAACCACTGGTAGATAATGCCAGCTTCTAACCAAACTAGCCAAAGACGTTTGAGTCCTAAATGACAGATGATCTCACAAATTCTGCAACTCTGTACAGATTACTCTAAAGTAGCTATCACAATTTCATAATTTCCCCCCGCCCCAACAGGCTGAAAACTCAACAGGTACACCATTACTTCAAAAGAGTAAATGCTCTTTTGTAATTAGGTACTTGGATTTTTCCATCAAGCTCCCCAACTCATAACTCAATTACTGGGGGGGGTGGGGGGGGTGGGAGGTGGGGGAGGCAGGCAGGAGGGGAAAAAGAACCTCAGATTTCTGCCCTTCCGCCCTTCCCTGCAAGTCACCACAAGCCAAATGCTGTGGGAGGAAAGAACGAAGGTAGCTGGTTTTTTTAAACAGGGAAAAATCATTCTCCTGTCTGAAGGTCTGCTACTGTCAAGATGGTATCAGCTCAAGGTACTGAGCCTATCACATTTTTTAAACTGCCCCTGGGTACTGGATAGCACAACAGATAAATAAGCTCACTGTTTCCTGTTCTCACCTACTCTTCTGTATCTGTTTCTTAAACTTAAGAGTATCTTCAGGAACTGCTGATTGTGATGAGGCTTCAAGTTGCCTGTCATTCCTTATCCTCTGCTATTACACATTAATAAAAAACCAAACCTTATATGCACATTTGGACCTGAATCACAGAAGAATAGCCAAGTGCAGAACAGTCAACCATTTTGGTATTGAACTGCTACATATTTATTCAAAATGAGGTTCTTCTATGCTACAATCAAAGCACTGAATTTGAATTTTGAACATGTATCCTATTTCAATTTATTTAACAGGATGAAATGTTAGTTTCTCAAATAAAATGATATTGTGTGGAAAACAAAGCAGAAAAGAGTTCATCTGAAGTTATCAATGCTTGAGAAACAGCAAGTAAGTACAGGAACATCTCTTCACATGTATAGATGATTAACATGCACAGAAGGGGGGAGGGGAAATAAATTTCAACAAAAAGACTTCCTTCCCCCCCCCCCCCCCCCCAATTCCAGGAGTCCACTGTTCAATAGCCTTTAAAAATACTGCACTTCCAGCTCTCTAAGCAATAATTCAATTACATCTAAACAGATGCAGTATATTTTGAAGGAAACAACAACAACAGAACTTTTTCTTTCACTCAGTACAGATTCTGCATTATAGCACTTTAAACAATTGGTATGTTGATTCACTTGGAAAGAAACCACAGTATTAACCACATAGGACTATAAAGCAAGTTCTTGCAAACATTCAATATTTAAGATTTACTCAAAGTGACCAAATCAATATCCAGATTTCACTGTGCCGTCAATACTATTACAAACTGTCATTTTTCGTAGCGCATTTTTAGAGATGCTTTAAGAACTATTTTTAAGTAGTCCACTGTCTGGAGGCAGCAGCTAACGAAGTAGATGGACTGTATTTTTAAGCATTACAAATCTGACAAAAGCAAAACGTTTTAAAAGCTCTGCTCCCTACTCCTCCTTGTAATTACTGTGTACTTGCATACACCACCAGTAACAAAACCTACAGTATTTCTAGCTCATATCACAAAAAAGTTTTATACTAAGATTTAAAAACCCACACTTTTAATTTGGTTTTAACCATTTCACTGTTCCGATGATCTTATTCATATGAAAAAATCATCTTTGCTAAATATTTCGTAATAATTTTTCAGCGGTGGTAATCCGTGCTGCACCAAAAGGCGGACCTATTTTCCCATCCCATTTTAACCATTCTGAAGGGACGCGATCCCAACACTTGAGCCGAGACCCACGGCGCGCAAAGAAACAAAAGCGCTTCCATTAAAAACACCAGCTACTCCTTTTTTGCGTGCTTGGCGCGGTGCTCCGAGGGCTGTCCCAAGGGCTTCCACTCTCGCTTCGCAACGCGCGTTACGGCGGCCGAGGTCAGCCAGCGACAGCCGCGACATTTGGGAAGGCGAGCGACACCGCGCAGCAGGGGATTACCGAAAGCGCCGCGCTCCTTCGGCCGGGGGGATTCTGCCACGCGTGACGACGCTGCAGCGCTAACGCTCCTGGCCTGTTTTCCTACCGAACAAAACGACGCCGGGGCACCAGGGCCCCGACCCCGTAATTCGACGGGGAGCGGGGGGGGATGCCGCCGCCCCCCCCACCCCGCCCCGCCCCGCCCGCGGCAAAGCCCGGCAGGAGGGGAGCCCCGGCCCGGCACAGGGCACCCGGCGGGGCCCTACCGGAAGGAGCGGCAGGCCCGGCGCTGGCGGTGCCGGCTCCGGCAGGCCCTCGGCGGGGCGGGGGGGCCCAGGCCTCCCCGGCGGGGCAGCAGGGGCGGCCGGTAGCGCCCTGCGCCGCCGCGGCCCCAGCGCCCGTCACGTGACGCCGCGGGCGGGGCGGTGGGGGGGGGGGGTGTGTGTGTGATTCCCTCCCCCCCCAAAACAATAACGGGCACCGCTCCCCCGCCGGGGCGGCCGCCCTCAGCGCGGCCGGGCCCGCACCGCGCCGCCCGCCGGCCGGCCTTTTGTTCAGGGCCGGCGCCCACCCGCGGGGCCGGGCCTCGGCGCCCGCCCGCTCCCCGCCGCGGGCAGCGCCGCCGTCGCCAGAGGAGGAACCGGGGGGGGGGGGGGGGCGGGGAGCGCCGCCCCCGGCCCCGGGGCCGAGGGGCGCTGTCGGGGCGGCTGTTGCGGGCGGGCGGCCTCCCTCCCTCCCTCCCTCCCCCCCGCCCCGCCCCGCTCCGCTCCCGCAGCGGCGCCCGGGCCCGGCTCGGTCAGGGACTCACCCGCCGGGCCGGCCGGCTCCGCGCCGCGCAGCCCGCCGCCACCTGCCGCCTCCTCCGGCCCCGCCGCCGGGACAGCGGGGCGCGCCGACGTCACGCGCGGGACGCGGCGGGGGAGGTGGGTGGGTGGGTGGGCCGAACGCGCCACTGTGACGCCGCGGAGGGGGAGGGGTGAGCGCACGTCGGGGGGGGGGGGGGGGGCAGGGCCGCGTGCGTGTGACGCTACTGCGTGACACCGCCTCGCCCCGTCCCCGCGGCGGCGCAATGGCGGCCGGGGCGGCGCCGCCCGCCTGCCTGTGGCCCGGCCGCTCCTGGGCCATGGGGGAGGCGGCGGCGCCCGCGGCGCCCTGGGCGGCCGGCGGCGAGCGGGGCCTGGGAGGCGGGGGCGCCCGGCCCAGCCTCCCCCGGCCCCCCCTGGGCCCTGCCCTGCCCGGGTAGGAGCCCCCTCCCTCGGAGAGCGGAGGTGGTGGGAGCCGCCGTCTGTGGGTGTCCGTGACCTTTGCCCCGAAGGGGGACAGGCGTGCCGCTTTGGGGCGCGTCATTGAAGCGTCGCGGCGTTGGTGACCCGGGCTGGTGACAGCACGGGGGGAGAACCAAGCGCGCAACTCGTCCTGGGTGAACCTGAAGGCGGGGTGCGCTTGCGGCTGCCCCCGCTGCTGAGGGCGGGGAGTGGGCGCGGCGGCGGGGGTGGGGGGTTGCTGGCCTTGCCAGGAGCACGTCCTGCAGCTCCTGGGCCTGGACATTCCAACGGCTTGGCAGTCCGGCATGGTTGCAGCTCCAGCCTAAGCAGGCCGGTGACTTGTGCCGCTCTGCGCTGCCCAGCCAGGCTTGGGTGGCTGCCGGGGGCTCTGCTGTCCCAAAGCTTGAGCTGCACTCTCTCAGACAGGGTTGTGTTGCCTGCTGTTGTCAGAAACAATGGGAAGGTCTGCCGTGTTCCTGAATTAGCCAGGGTGTGAAACAATAAACCACGCACCGTTTAAGCTGGAGTGATGCTCGTTTAGATGGGGGACGAGGAGCTGTGCGTCCAGGTGCTCATTGCGCATAAATGGAAAACGTTTCAACGCGACTGAAGGTGCAAACTCTCTAGCTGAGGGCTTGATAGAGGTACTGTTGGCCGCTCTCTTTGGTATTTTAACACCCAGAAATCACAAGCTCATCAGAGAACTTAAAAGATCAAAAATCTAAGAATACTAACTTCGAAATGTAATCAGGAATACTAAAACATGCATTTAGTTAAACCACCGAGTTTTTCTAGAAGTCTACAAGAGCCTACCCATAACTAGCACTGGTTTTAACAAATGTGACATGATTGTATCCAAGGACAAACATTTATGTGGCAACTTATGCTGCTATTTAAAGAGGTCTGTGTGAGGCCGAGCCAAAGAACAGAGATCAGAGAAGAGGAAAGGTCCCTTACTGGCAGCGTGTGTTCAGCAACAACAGGCTTGATCCTTTACTGAACCAGACCTTGAGCCTGCGGAAGCTATTGAGGCCAAGTTCCTGTTGGTTTTGGTTAGAGTCTGACCTGAAAAAGGAAGGCGGGCCTGGGCTCCTAAGAGATCTAAAGAGTTCAAGCAAAGCTACTCTCAATGCCTGTAGCTTTGTAAGAGAAGCAGCACCTCAGAAAAATGTACTTGGTGGAAAAGAAGTCCATGGCTGTGTTTGGATAGGTTTGTGACTCTTCACTGCAGCTGCAGGTTGACTGAGAAAATGCGCTACTGAATGCAAGATTTTATTTTACGCTCCGTGAGTTATGGAGAAGGCATGACAGTTAAAGGGAGTATCAGTGCCAAAGCTAGTAACCAACGAATTAAAGGCATTGCACCTTACTGGACTTCAGAAATAAGGAGCACAAAAGTATCTAGTTGAATAGATTGGAATTAAGGGGATCAGAAATGATCTGCGTAAGTTCTAGTAAGATTATATCTTTTAAAATGTTACCTACACTATTATCACTCCTTACTACCAGCTCTTATTTCAGTCAGAATGGGTATTATTTACATATCTTTTTTGTGTTTCTGTTTTTGGCATGAACACAGCCTATCCCAGTGACGGCTTCCTTTGTGTGTATAGGTTTATACCTGCCTGTTATAATTGAAACCACCTCATTTGTATCTTTTCTATGTCTGCTTGCTCCACAGTTCCGTTCTCTCCTGTGTTTCTCCTTGTTTGTTTTTACTGTTGTCTACAATGTCATCAATCTGGAATTTATGGCTGATGCTTGCCACTAAATTATTAATGAATACAGTGGATCGAAAAGTAAAGATTCACCAGACTAATTCTTAAAAGACACCACTTCCCCTGTTAAGTGTCTACAGTCCCACCATTAATATTTTGCTGATGCTTTGACAATGGAGAACTATTAATCCATCTTTCAGTGTTTCTATTTATAAAGCATTTTTTCTGCTTCTTCAAATGTATGTGATACTATATAAACCTTTGCAGATACGCCAGTGTCTTACATTCACCAAGAGCTCAAGCCTTGCTGCACTTGGCGCAGTTACAGAGAGAGGGGAGAAAACCAGTTTCATTCTGCTGTGGTTTGGAAGCAGTTTATATCAAAGCAGCTGGGGGAGTCAGCGTGGAGACCCTCGGAACTGCCGCAAGTTAACGCTAGCAGCAAAGGAGTGGATGGCAGTGTGGTATCACGCCCTTTCCACACTCGGGCGCCTTCAACAAACCCTCTGTACCGAACAGAGAAGGTGTAAAGTCAGCAACGTGCCGCTCAAGTGGAAGTCTACCCTTGGCTCTCCTGTGCTCACAGTCAGAGGAGGGGCTGAGGGTTGAGGTCCAAAGTGTAAATATATTAAACACAAGTACTGGTTTTGTTTCAGTGACACATTTGTCCCATGAACCCCTGTTGCTTATCACTCACTGCATTCCCTTCCCCTAAGCTGTTGTAGAACATGGGATCCCCTTCTCACACGACTGTTTTCATTACAGTGATAAATTTTTTACCGTCATTGAAGACTAAGATACACAAATTTTCCCAGAATTGTTTCTTTGTTTGAAATGCTGTGTATGGTTTTTACAGTCCGTGACACAAGCTTGTCCCTTGTGCTACAAGTGTTTTAAGCATGCTAACAGCGCCGGGCGGCCTGACAGCCAGTCGGGCTCGCCGGGGATGAGTCTGGCAGCGTGCAGCCAGCGTCACGCTGCCTCCCTCATTCTCTGGCCCTGGCAGCTGGCAGTCCTGGCTCCCTACAGCCAGGCAGACAGCGTGAGAGCAGTGCCTAAAAGGGTGTCAGTGAGACAAAATGGCATTCGCTTTGACTCCCTTGAAATGCAGTTGCAGTTGTTCCTGTGTTGTACAAAAGGTGAGTTGATCGACAGGAGTCCAAAGCCTAGTCTTGGGTTTGCAAGTGGTTTTTCATTTCGACTAGCTGGAAACTGTTGAGGTCTGTGTCTGTCTCAACAACCTACACCTACAGTCCTGCTGCACTGTAGCTAAACCGATTTCTAGTCACTATTGCAGAACAAAAGTGTTAAGGCCTGAATTGGTGTCTGAAAATCCAACTACTGTACCTCATATAATTTCTGTATTTTGCTTACATAATTTAGATATGTAGCAACCTCTGCCAAATAAACTGGTACTTAACAGTGTGGGAAGGATTGTGTTGGTTAGTCATAACAACAATCCCATTTTGCTTTAAAAACAGAAAATTGAATGATGCTGAGGAGAAGTGGGAGAAGAGGAGCTGAGGGCGAGTTCTCTTTCTCGGTTCTCTCAATCTGTGCCTTTTGCTGGATCTGTACCCATTCTGTTTGTGAACTCCCAGGGAGAGATCCTGATTGTTTTGCTTTCATTTAGTGGCAGTAAAAAATTCCACACAGCATACAAAACAAATTTATTTTACTGCCCCAGTTGGCAGGCAAGGTAAAATTTTCTTCCGCCAATGAGTAAACATTGACTTTTTCCATTATCCCAGCTGTCAGAATCATATCACAGTGTATGTTGCTGTTGAATTGAAGTCATCCATATGGTGATGCAGACAAGCAGGAAAAAAAACGCCACAAAACAGTTACTGCCTTACAATACAGTGTGTTTACGTCTTTTAGTTTTCTATGCAGAGTTTCCAGGATTAAAGCCTACTTTTCCCAATAGCGAATCTTGTGCCCTAGTCTCGAGACCACTAGCATCTCTTTCTCTTTGACTTCCTCCCCATCAACAGTGAATATTAACCTGTATTTAAAAAAAAATATTTGGGATCTTCAAAATAATGAAGTTTACAAAAATTACAAGGTTAGTTTTGGGTTTCTTTTAAATTTGGCCCCCTAGTTTTACATCTGTAGGACTTATAATAACTTATAACTATGTATAAAATGCAGTTCTGTAGCTATAAGGCAGACTTTAACTTTAGTGAAGCTGAGATTCTTGTATAATCATACATCTTCAGAAATTAAATCTTGAAAACTAGCCGAAGTCACAAGATTCTTGATAGATGGAAAAACTGTTAATTGCAGAGAGGAGATAGCACACTCAAGACTACATTTTATTTAGTGGAAGGAAAGCAAAATATCAAAAATATCTTGTTGCCATCTTCGTCTTTCATTTAAAGAATAATGAATTAGAAATTGCAATTTCCTTTTTGTATCACTAGATGGTATATGGTAACTGTAGGGAAGCTGAGCTCTTAAAAAAAATTTTGATAGAGTATAGGTGCTGCTGTCTTTCTTGGTCCAGCTATTGCACTGGCTTACACAGAAAACGCATGCAAAGGTATTCCTGACAACTGACACTGCTTCTTCTTGTACCAAAACCTGGGTCCTATTGCAGCCAGTGGCAAAACTTGCTGAGTGGTTCTGTGTTCATGTTTTCTGGGAGACTGCACGCTAGTTAGGCCTGTAACTTGGGGTTTTATTTAAGAAGAGGAACTCTGTATTGAAACACTTGAAAACACACACACTTTATTGGAAAGTTAGCAAAGTCTTCAAACTGCATGTATCAGACCCTCTGAGCTACCTGCTGGTGAGCTCTTGATAGGCGTAAAAGTCCTTACCGAGACAGAACAAATGGAAATTTAGGCTTGTAATTTTAGTTATGCCTGTATCATACAGTTGCTATGCAAACAGCTACTTTTCCACACCTTATTTTTGCAGGTAATATTTTTGAATGCTACAATAGCACAATCAAAACAGCATCTCCTATAGCAATTAGAAAAGAAAACAAAAGGAATAGAAAGAGGTAGAATAGGAAAATAAATAAAGAAAATAATAGAACAAATGAGCAAAGGACAGCCAAAATGAACTATGTTAAAATATTTTTTTCCCTGAAATTATAAGACCAATGTGAATTTTAGCATCAGAAAAATTGTCCTGCTTGAGTCCATTAAAAGGCTGACAAGATTCAAGAAAGCTTCCTTACCTGAGCTCTTTTTAGGGCCTGGTAACACTGCTACCTTAGGATGTAAAAGTCTTCCAACAGATAAGATACCAACTAACCAGTATTTTGATTAACAAGTGAGATGGTTTTGTTATTATTTTATAAAAGAACCAAGAGCGTTTTATGCTGTTCCATTTGGGTGAACAGTTCAGCAACTTAAATGGAGCTATTTCCACTTGCTAATTATGATAATGACATTTTAGTTTGAAAGTTTCCCATTCAAAATTAAAACGTCTTGGGATGACTCTGTCCTCTAGGCTTTACTTGTGTGAAAAGAGTCACACGAGCAAGATTTATGGACACAATTCCACAGTTAAGTCTTATTTCTCCTGTTCCATATAGGAGCCAAAATTTTCTTAGTGCTTTTTAGCAAAAAAAAAAAAAAAAAAAAAGCACCCAGTTTTCAGAGGCTACTTTGTTGTTTGGTGGTTTGTGCTTTTTGCATTCCCTTGGTCTCTCCTATGCTTAGGCTCTGTGGCTTTCTGGGTGAGAGACCCTTTCATTATGGTGGGCAGTATGATCTGAAGCTTTCATAACAGTTTCTCACAGTGTCACCAGTTTCCACAATAGCATGAAACATTTTAGAGAAGGAGTCAGCGTGCAGGGCTCTGTTTCGCACAGCCTAACCCTGCTGGGACATTGCTCCCCCCAGTCTTCTCCCCAGAGTTTGGCAGGGTAGGGCTGTCGGATGGTGTGTCCTTCCTACCCCCGTAGTGGGCAGAGGAAGAGCGGGATGAAACAGATCTCAGGAGGGAAGGGAGCGAGGAATGGGGCCATGCTGTGTGGCCTGTAGTCCCCCAGCATCGCATCAAGGCGGTGAACGAGAAGAGTCTCAGACACGCAGCACCATCCTCCATTACAATCTCCACAGCAGAACAGGAGTCCCCCCAAAAGTGAGTTTCAGTTTCTGGACACAGGGAACAGATCAGTTTTTGTAGTACTTACGACCAGCAAGAGAAAATGTTTTCTGAAGATGTACAGAGCTGTGGTACAGAAAAGTGAGAGTAAGTAGCTATGCGACCCAAAAGAAGCGTTCCTCTTGGCTACAACAGGTGGCCATGTAGTGTGACAGCATCTGTTTGTTTCTTCAGTAAGGAATAAGAACATGATGTTAAGAAAATAACTGGGGTAAATGTTCCTGTTTGAAGTCTAGTCTCTCTTTGTACATTCACATCTCCCAGTGAGATGCGTATGATGCCTTGTATTACAAAGAATGCAGGATTAGGTCAGACTTGTAATGCACTTTTCAGCTTTGCAATTGAAGTAGTGCTGCTGTGGAGAAATGCTTCTTGACATTATTTGAATCTTTAAATGCCAATAATGTAGACTAAATAAATGGCTGTGAGAAGGAGTTTCTTTCTAGGGCTTCACCAGCCTTTTCTTCAAAGAGAGGGAAAGGAAGATGGAGTTATGACAAAAACTTAGAAGGAAATTCATGTCAATTAATGCTTCAAATAATGGCACCACCTTCAATATTATAATTGCAATTTTAATGACTATCACCTCTAAGAGCCACACAGGATGGGACAGTTAATGCAAAGGTGATGTTGCAGATGGAAATAATGCAGTATTGCTTGCTTTCACATCTAGTTTATAAAGTGTTCTCAGACAGTATGACATCATAGCACAGAAAAGTGCATTTCTTAGTGGCATGAACTCTGAGCTGACAGGAGTTCATTGAGGATTTGAGGCATTCATTAATCAGTAATGCTGCACTGCCTGTTATATCTTAGAGTTTAATTAACAAATTTAGTGAAGGGAAATAGCACCCATAAGCAGTGATAAAGGGATGTTCAGCATAGCTTGCAAAATAAACATTTGAATGCTAAAAAGAATAAAGTCAAAAGTTAATAATTCTGATTACTCACACAGCCCCCAAGCCAGTACTTACTTAGACACAACCTTACATTTATGCTTGCAAGTAGTTTCTTTAGATCCAGCAGGATAGACTGCCCAAGTGAATAGAGTATCTGTGTGTGTTTAACTGCCTGCTGCCTTGCAATCTGCTTGGATTGGCCCAGGGCATGTATGAAGGGTTTTGTGCCTTCTCCTATAGGAAGGAACAAGAAAGGGTTTGAAAACACGAGAGTGCAATTAAACCCTGTGTAAATATTCCCCAAGGAGAAGAGAGGGACAAATCTACATCCTGGTTGAGTTCTCTGACAAACTAGTTTAAAAACGGCATGAGCACGCTGCCCTGCTAGCACCATTTATCAGGAAGAGGTACTCCAGCAGAAGATAAATGACTTGTAATCTGGAGCGAAGGGATGCATTTTCTGCAGCCTAGAGTGCAATACCCTTTCCTTCTGTACGCTTAATGCCTTAACTTTGGCCATTTCCTGCTCATCATGTTTGCTCTAATAGTTGTAATTGTTCCGACTGAGGGCATAACTGTTCCGTGGATTTCACTGAACGACAAAAATTAGCTGCAGCAATACTATACTCCCTCTCTGGGACCCAAAGGAAGAGGGCAGGCAAAAGAAAGCGGAAGGCAGGGAAGGAGAGTTCACAGAAGGATTACAGTATGTTTGGGATCCCAAGTTCAGGAAGTACAGCTTTCTAATCTCTGCTCTGGCATAAGCTTTACCAAATCAGTAGTCAACTTATCTACCTGTGGGATGGATTGTAATATTTACCTGCCTCACAGGGGCTTTGTGAGGATTCATAGGATGCAATCTTTTGAAGGTGGAGAGTGCTGGCACCAGAATGCTCTCCAGGTTCCTAAGCGTCGTCAGGGGACCCTCTGAGGAAAGCAGTTGTTTCCAAACTGCGGTTACTTAACATTTATTTTCTATTATGTATGCTTGAGTTTATATCTGCTTGGATTTTCTTTACTGCATTTTTTTCTCTTTAGTTGGGTTGATAGGATCTCAAGACGAAATGCATTTGTTCAGTTTGTGGTGATGCTACCCTGGGGATTGCTACACCTGCGCCTTAGCCTTTGTATGCATCAGTTCATAATTACTGGTCTCACTGGAATTTAAGTGAGATAAAAGAGTGCTATTCCAGGGCTTCTTGTTGTGTGAATTAGGTCTCTTGGTGCATCTGTAATGTTGGCTTAGAGGTTTTTGTGGGTTTAGGTCCGCTTTAATAATCCTGAAAAGCTTCTGATGTATTAATGCATCATTAATATGCAAGAATGTGTATTCTTCTGAAGGGCTAAGGTAAATAGATTAGGTATTTTGTTATTTTATTCTAAGTTCTTACACAAGCTGCATTTTTAGAAGTGTTTGAATTACACGGAGCATTGAAAGCTGAGGGAAAGAGCAATGGAATAAGGTGTTCTTCTTTCTTGACTTCCAGCAGTGCTGATAAAAGCCATGAGGGGTTCATATTACAAACAGAGGAGTTCAGTTCACCACCCTTCCTGGTTTCGAATAGGATGTTGCTTTGGGCTCAGTTCTGGCCCTTGTTTTTGCTAGATAGTACTTGAGAAGTAGCTTCACCAATTTCAGTTAATTCATTCAGATGTACGATGTGGTATCACTTCTGCTGCTGCTGTTGTCCTCTCTCCAAGAGAGTTGTGATAGGCTTCTTTAAATTCAGGTGGAGGAAGCGGCTACACAATTTCCATTAACTTTGAAACGAGCTCTGGAAAATCTCATTTTGCATGTCTCCGTTTTGTGTCACCATTCGGCACTGTTGACTTTAGCTGTGTATTAGATCATTCCATGGGGACACACTGACAGCTAGCATAGCTCAGCGCAATTCCACGGAGTTTAGCAAGCTTTCAGCTACTCACATCAGCAATGAATAATGTGCAGCCTTTAAACTACAGAGCATGTGAACAGCAAGATGACTAGGTTGCATCCATCCCCAGTATAAATTCCTGGATTTATACAAGGGCTGAATTTATGACATCTATTTACCTGGGGGCTCAAAGCTGCCCCCATTATTCATTTTGAGCAGTATGCTGCAACTATATTGTTCCACTGAGCATGGATTAAATTAATTGCTGTTGTAAGAACATGTAACTCCTTGAGTTCCAGTGAAATGACACTGGGTTACACCTGCTGCAGATTAATTCCTATGATTTCATCCAAGATTCCAACACAATTGGATAGTGAAACAAAGTTGAATCAGACTGTAATGTCTTAAGAGTGAGCAGTAAGGTTAGAAGAAGTGATCAGATATGGATGAATGAGTTAACTTAGTTGTGATTCATATTACAGACTCTGCAAGGCTATAGATTTCAAAGATTAAGCAGTACATTTTATAGGAGACATAGTGCCGTTGGTTTGAGAGAAGATGATGAATGGACCTGCACTTCCATTTGCATTTCCAGAGCATGGAAGGTATCCATGCATTTTTAAGAAATGTGTGCAGTTGTATACATCCTCATGTATACAGTTATGGATGCTTCATGCTTTGTGTTCTGTGGCAGTTTCTGTGATGCTCAGGCCCAGCAAAGTAGACATTCTGTGTAGGTTCAGGTAAATTAGTGTTAGTGGTTTTGGTTCAGCTTGATGTGATGTCAACTAATTGTGTTGATGGAGCAATTCTTCGCATTATCTAGCTTATTATACCTCATTACTGCCACTTCAATTCCTAGTTTGCTGTAAAATGACTTCAGGAGGGATAAATTACAGAACTCTGCAGGAGAAGCAGAAAGCTTTTCCAGCTCTGCAGAGGAGTACTGGGGACTCGGGATATCTGGACAGATGCGGTGGACAGTTTGGGATTGCTGAATAAGTGCGGAAAACAGATATTTCTGCTGAAAAGTTTGGCAGTGGTATAATTACTCATTCTGTAGTTTTACCTGATATCATCGGGCTTCATTCTTCAGTGAGGTGCGTGGTATCTATCATCATTCATTTTCAATTAGTTGAAGAGCTGCTGAATCTTCTTCAGGAGCCCAGATTCTGTGGCATTGTTTTTTGATTAAGATTATCTCCAGCAATGGGATAGAAAGTCCTTGAAGCTAAAATAAGGGTGTGAGAGAGCCAGCTTTACACAGAGCAAGAATTTATAAAGGAACATTCTTCACCTGGTCACCCAGCTAAGATGCAGTAGCAGTCAAGACCTCTCTGGAAAATATGAAAGCTCGTCTTGGAGAGGCACCTGGGGTGACAGTAGGCTGAGAAGGGTAGAGTAGGGAAGACTCATGTGTTAAAGTCATTTAAAGTTATTAACTTGGTTTAGACTAGTTAGACACACAATCCAGTTATGACAGCTTAAGAGCTGATACTCTCAGCTGAGTGTCCAGAACTGTCTTTGTATAAACTTTTAAACCAGAAGAAGTAGGTCAGAGCTAAGTCACACTGGGTGAGATTTAGTATGAGTTTTAAACACACTTCAGCCTTCATGCATAGGTGTCTATGGATACGCCACATGTCTAGCCACCCATTTAAGTCTATGGAGATGTAGGTAGGATTCAGGTGCCCATGTACAGATGTCTTGTGCCTTTTGAGATGCTGTAGGGTTTCTCAGACACCCACTTGGGGCTGGCAGATATGGCACGGGGCCTTTGGGCTCGTGTCCCTCTGCAGTGGCAGCGGGACTCCAGGCAGGTTGTCCCAGGGCACCTCAGATGGCACTCCATGTGGTGTCCAGGCAGCTGCACTGAGCTGCTGAGCAGTAGAGTCTGTAGAGTCTCTGAATCAATTCAGCTTACCCTAACGTAGACACCAAAGGTGGAAAACAATTGCTGTGACGTCTAATGCCATTACAGAGGATATGTGAGAACCATGCATCGTTGCAGATATGACATAGGCCTTACAGGAGACCCATGCCCTTTCTGGATTGCTGTCTGAAAGTCAGATGGGATATGATAGGGAATGTGAAATGGCAGTGCAAATTAGGCATGTTCATCTCAGACTGAACCTGATTCTTGCCCTCAGCACTGAAATAGACAGGTCATGCACAGAGGCCAACTTGGCCAATGGGTTGTACCCTGGTAAGTCACCCACTCCTGCTCCTGGGACTGTCATTTCTTGCTGGCAGTTACACTTGCCCATACCTGAGCACTTGTGCGCCTGGTAGAAGCCAAAGGTCTTCAGGGCAGCTGTCAGCAAAAGAGAGGCTGTTGCTAACAGGGCCGAGAGCTGCTGCACTGGTCAAGGCTGCCAAGGCTTTTTTACCCTGATGGCAGATACTGAAGAATTGCATCATGTGAGCTTACACTCGTGAGCTTTTTTTGTATTTAATGAGCTATACATAAAAATTTCTGCTGTATGATGGCAGTGAGGGGACTGTACAATGTATACAAGGGGCACCAAAGTTTTCATCTTTCCACTGTCCGTCTGTGGGTAGTAAGGTGGAATAACAGCATAATAGAATAATTACCATAATATTCTTTAACAATGGAAGTCTTGCTGATAGTTGAGTATATTTAAATTAGGAGATGCCATTTCTCATGATGCAGTGAAAGACGGTATTGTTAACTGCCAGTACGCATAACTTTACAGGTAGTTGCAGCTATGTATGAGCCATGCTCTTGTTTGATTAAATTGGTTTACCCAATAATTGAAGGCTTATTGTAATATAATTGTAATTGTAACATACTGTGTTATTTCTGAACAATAGAGAAGTAAAGGCTAAAGGGTATCCAGTGGAACAAACTACCTCCTGCATGCAAATAAATTATCCAGTTGCTGTTATAAGCAAGAAGCATTGTGTTCTGCCAGACTTGCAACAAAGAAATCATTATCTGTCTGGCCTGTGCATTGAAGAACAATAATCCAAAATTAAAACCATAATTAAGCTATTATTATGAGTCCACAACACAAGAATGAAGAAAATGATAGTGTTAGGCCCCTCTGAGTCTCAGATCCCCAATTAGCAATCCCTGAATCAGTGGTTCAAATTTTTCCCACATAAGAATTGCTTCGCCTGGCTGTCTGTCGGTTATGGAGGCATCACCCCATGGGCCAGCTGAGTTACTGTAAAGCTTCTCTCATTACCCACCTGCCAAGGAGGACATTGCCAGGAAAGACAAAGTCTCATTGGGATGTATTTCAAATATCCTGGGAGGTGACTTAGGCTCCCTGGGTACCAGGGAGGTTACTGGAAACCAGAAAACTATATAGAAGCCCTCTGACTGGTAAACAGTGGTCACAGATTTTTTTTGAGCTAATAAAAATAGGCTGAAATCCCTTCTCATGCCCTTCTTCAGAGCTGTATTTCACTTGCCTTTCGGTGTGGCTGGGAGTCTTGGTCTTGGTCATTATGTCTAAACAGAATCATGGAAAACAGAGTAAAAAAAAGACAAAGGTGATCTTTCAAGGTTTCTACCAGAAAGCAGGCCCTTTAAATTACAATTGAGAATATACA
This sequence comes from Pelecanus crispus, assembly GCF_030463565.1. Lineage (NCBI taxonomy): Eukaryota > Metazoa > Chordata > Aves > Pelecaniformes > Pelecanidae > Pelecanus > Pelecanus crispus. The sequence goes on from NC_134645.1 coordinate 71,684,105, forward strand.
GGTGTGTGTGTGTATGTATGTATCTGTCCAAATCCTTACTATCATTAGATGTTAAGGCCAAGATCTGCATAAATCTTATGTTTCATGTGTGTTATTAGTGCGTCATTGAATTTAAAAGAAGACATTGTTCAGATCATCTGGACACAGTGACGAATAGTAAAAGTCAGTAAGTCGTCCCTCAGTAGGTCTTCAGTATTGCCTAAGCTTCTATAGAAAACAAATGAGTGAGAACGCTGTAGCTAAGGAATTTGCTACATTATCTAAGATGGCTGATGGTGCAAACACAACTTCAAATTTTGAAATACAAAACTGCAGTGAGTCAGAAAATATAGAGAACAATGTTAACATGACTCACTCACATCCTATCTCCAGGTCTAAGGCTGAAACTGATTGAGCAAAGAGTCTCGAATACCCTGCATGGGTAGGATCAAAACAAAAGCAAGATATGATTACTAGTTTTTCTGGTTTTGTAGTAGAAACTTTGAGGGAAAAACATGATCCAGAGCAAGTAGTAAAGAGTTTCCAGGTAAAATACGTTTTACTGACATATTATCATCACCAAATCTTCTATCCCATCTGTTATTCATGTAGCTTCATTCTTCGTTGATATTTCCTCCAGCCAAAGAGCTGATTAATATTGATCTGGGACACTGGCTCTCTCCTGTGATTCATATCCTTGTTATGACGTAAGGAAATGTCTTTTGGCAAAGGGTGTATTACCAGAAATTTTGTTGTGCTAGAGAAATTGTAATCTTTTCAAGAGTGGTGTGAGAAGTCAGCGATTGCTCAAGTGCATAAACACATCCGTCCCTCAGCTCCACTGCCTCAGATTAACACTGTACATTGCCAACATCTATAAGTCTTTACAGCAAGTTGTGAATAACACAGCCTTGAAACCAGTACCTAGGCTCTTTTTTTTGCCTCCTGTGGTGCCTTTGAAATGGCTCGTTCAGCCACTATCTTCCTCAAAACTCCTCCTTCCTTGTGCCCAGATCAGTTCTCCAGCTACATCACTTTCTGCCCTGCACACCTGTGTTTTGCCGGTGAGTGTATGTAACGCTGCTGAGATGCTGAGGCCAGCCACGTGCCCAGGAGATATTGAAACAGTTTTGGTTTGGGTTTTTTTTTTTTTTTTTTAAGTGGATGTTCCTTTACTTCCTGGCCATGCGATCCTAATTGCTTTATCATGGCCTAAACTGGGACAGTTGCACAGTAGGAATGCTGCTCTGCTCCCATCTCCGCTCCAAACTGGGACACTCAGCTGTGAACCCAGCTGTCTACTAGTCCAGTGAAATGTCACTGTCCTGGATCTTGGTATTTGGAGTAGAGGTCTCTCCCTGTCCCTTTGCATGTGTTTCTTTGTCTTCCAGACCACAACATGTGCATGAAGTGACACACCTGCTTGGGTGGACGTAGGCATTGATGCACCCAGCTGGGGATTCAGTCCCCAAATTTGCTTTTTAATTCTGACTGTGTTAGGCAGCTCTTTGCTCTGCTTTCTGAGGATCCCTGTAGGGACCTTGCTTTCAGGATACACTGTGGGCGGGGAAACCATCTCGATGCTGGGAAGTGCCATATGTGACAGGGAAGGAAGGAGCTGGATTTCTAATCTAGCTCCAAGGCTTTCAAGGAATCCAGGACAGCCCTTCATTTTCATTAATCTTAGATATAATGTGTATGCGTGTATCTTAAGATGGCAGAACCAACAGTTCTCAAAATCTCATCTGTCTACCTAAAAGGGGCCTACTGGGGTGGCTCTGCATTGCCATACCCCATTGGCTCCTCTGCCGAGCAGCACTGGGGAAGTTGCACACAGAATTGGGTGCCCAGGGGAGCTGGTGGAGCGGTGATGTGAGTGTGCTCCCTCTCTTGTCTCTTCCCTCACACTCACACTGGCTGGAGTGACCTGCAGTGCTCAGCTGCCTTCTGGGCACAATTCCATGCTGGAGGAGCTTTCCCTGAGCTAGACAAGGTGGCAGCATGGCTGGCACAAGGTGTGTACAGTTCAGCTGCTTTGGCTATTAATGGAGTCCTCCAGAGATTGCTTTCCTGTTGCTGAATGTGGAGGTAGGCTCGTGTGTAATGTTAGAGGGGGCTCTGCTCTTCCAAGCATCATCCTTCAGGTGTGATGTAAAGCTGCAATCTGGTCTGCTAACAGGTACGTACCACTGACCCGGTGGCACACCTTCTGTATAGTAATAGTACTGTCCTACTGAGGATTTAAGAAATCATAAGTTGTTTGTCTGCAGCCTTCCTCCCCCCAGAATCATAAAGGTAAGTTAAAAAGTTTAAGTTTAGAAAGTAAAACAAGTCACTCAATGAGCAGCAAAAATATGGAAGCCAGTTTTCCTTTAGATTTGTGTCTTCTGGCCCAGCCCTTCCCTTTTTCCCCCAGTGCCCCTGGCTGTGCTGCATGTTCCCCACAGCTCCTTTGCAGATAGGTCTAGAAGTCTGTACCTGCTACTGGCAGCCCAGGATCTGTCTATCAAATGCCTACCTTGTACAAACTTAATTTTCTTGGATTTTCTTTTTTCCAAATCAGGGTAAGACTGGCCAGCAAGTTGAAAAGTTGCTGGGACAGCTAGCTGCCAGGTCGCTAGCATGACAGCACAAGTTTTTTTCCTCTAAGAAGGGAGATTATAAAGTTTATGTTTTGTATTTGCCTTCTGAATTTGGAGGCTTCAGTGTTTGTTTGAGTCACTGGGAAACAAGGAGGGTAAATTTTGTTTGGAAACGAATAGGTAAGCTGTTATTCTTGTCTAAATGTGTGAATGTGGGAGCTAGGAATGTAAGCACTGTGTATCCTGAGAAAGGGTAAAATTATGAACTGGCTACAGATGGGACCAAAGTGATATTTTAGTTTCACTTACCTAGATTTCTGTGTGTTTGCCATGTGCTGCTTTTTCTTTTTTTTTTTTTTTTTTTTGGCTACCTGCCCTCAGTGAGTGTTATTGTTTATTATATCCAGAAAGGGGGAAATTTATGCATATAAAGAATTCCTTAGTTCTGTTTCCTTCAGATGATTCCCAGTTGTGGGCATATCCCTCTCATCCTTGGCAGTGTTGCTGTATAGCTATTATCTGCCTCATAGATACAATTAGGGGTGGGAACATTTTTCTGGAGCTCATTTTTCTGGAGCTTTGACCATTCTGAGTGCTTTTGCCTGAACTATTTCTGGTTAGACCACCTCTTTCTTGAACTGTGGTACCTTAAGGGGACACTGCACTTCAGCTGAGACTTCTAGCAATACTGAGTAGAACAGAAGAATTGCTTCATATATATTACACATCATATTCCTCTGTGTGTGACCCAGTATGATGTTTGTTTTCTTTGTAATATCGTGACACTGTTTGCATTCAGCTGTGAATTACCACTGCTGCCTAAGGGACCTTTTCTTATTACTCTGTGAATTTGTATATTCCTGCCTTCATGTAGTGCTCTGCATTCTCCCCTTTGAATTTCATCTTGCTGCTTCACAGAAGCCCAAGGGAACCTTCTTCAGCCTTTGGCCACAGCCTTCTGAGAGACTCGTTCTTGTGCTTAGATGAGCAAAGAGAATGTGTGAGCTTCAGAACAGCTTCAGCAGAGCTCATGCAAGGGAACACGTGCTTGTGCCGCCAGCTTTATATGGAATTAGAAGTCACTGTTATTGCTTACACAAAAAATGATATGCAAAGACACCTTGACTACAGATCTGTGTCATTGTATTAAAAAATCAAGTTAAAAGCTGTTTAAGAATGTACGCAGTGGTGTCAATGCATCCTCTAAATAAGCCACTTTATCTAGATGCTTTGCATTGCGTGTTGCCTTACAGCAAACCAAGAATGTCCACTTTTCAAATTAATATTGAAATTCCTCATGATACTGTCAACTATTTTTCAAAACATGGCAGTTATTGGTCTCCCCTAGGGGGAGATAGCTGAAGGATGATGAGGATGATTCTGCAGCTTCCACTCCTAGTAATAAATAATACAATGCATGGTGCTGCTAGTGAGATTTTTTATGAAGTAACATTTCAGTAAAAGCTGATTACAAAGCACACTAAGTATGATTTATAGGCCTGAAATTATGACTGTCCAGCATTCCTGAGTGATAACTTATTTATTCTTGTAGTCAGAAGACAGAGCTTTCTATATTGAAAAATAGTTGATACCTCTTTAATTACAGCTTAGGTACAATGCGGACATTGTACTTTTTAACCACCCACTGACAGTCACTAAAGTGCAGTGGACCTGCATTTCCTAATGTATGAAATTGCTCCTAGGATTCTGCAGGACCCTTGAGAAAATTGCAAAGAATTCTTACTTATCCCTGAGCAAGTGTTTCTTGGCTGAATAAAACTTCTAAGTCTCTCTAAAAGCTTCATTCTTAAGATCTTGTATTGAGATGGCCCCCTAATGGTGTACCAGAATCTGAGCTTAAGGTGCCCAGCTGACTTTCAAATACTTACTTTTAATTATCGTTCTTTTCTTTCCCCAGGGATTAATTTTGAAAATGTACATCTGAGGGTGCATGTGCTTAAGAAATTGTCTTATATTGACATTTCTCCCTTGTATAAAAAAGCAAAACAAACCAAAACAAGAAATTGATCTCTCAAGCAAGATTTCCACTACCATGAGAATCCTTGGTTCTCTTTTCTCCTTCCCTCTAAGCAGCAAGCACAATATGTCTAGACTTTAGTAATGTATTAGACACTGCACATGCAAGGTCATAGAAAACAGGATGTGAAAAGAAACCACAGATGAGAGATGCTAATTACATCATTTGATGTGCTACTGGAGCTCAGATAACACCGTTAAGGTAAAAGGGCTCATACAGAGTAGAATATGTACTTGCACTTAAGATGATCTGGAGAGCTATCACCAAAAGATACTCCAAAGAGGATTTGTCAGGATGGAGAACAGCAAGTGGCTCAGCCCTCGCTATTCATTAACAATAACATAAACAACTAACATTCAGGAGGGCTGTTCATTTATTACAAATCCCATTAAGAAGTGAACTGAGCATCCATGGTGAGGAGAATGATACAGAAATAACACGGTATATTGCAAACTTAGAAATTGGCCAAACCTGTATCCCAAGAATTCAGGCTGTGCTCTTGGGATTCATTTCAGGGATGACTACAAGAGACTAAGATGTATGAATGCTCCTTCCCATGCTTTCAAGGTGTTTAAAACTATAATGGCAGCTCATCTGATGTCCTCCCTCTTTTAGAGGACTTTGATCCAAAATCCAGTCTCCACCAGTCCTTCCATCCCTGACCCCAATGCACATACACATGCACACGGGATGTCCAAATCACACAATCTTGTTCTCAGCAGAACTGGGTTAGTTATCCTACCTATGGCCCATCTACTGAAGAGAAGGCAGGGGCTGGTGGGTAGAAATGTGTTTCAGAAAGAAGTAACTAGGGTCTGGAAAAAATGGAAGGTCATCACACTCTGGGAATAATCGAAGTCACTCTTCAACAGAAGGGAGATACTGAAAGAGCTGTAATATCTCAGATGCTGTTAGTGAATAGCATGACAGCAAGACATAAGCATCTGACATGGAGACATCATCACCAAGTGACAGAATTGTGCACTTCAGTCACTGTTCAAGTAATCTCCTGGTTTAAAAACAGAGTGAACAGCTCTTTGCCCAGCTATTCGGTCTCTGGCTTGCAAAATGAGATGCTCTTCTATCAGCTAGTTGAGGATTAATGCTGGAGAGAAGGGTGTGGTAAAAGGATGACCTTGGCTTTCTTTATTATTTTGGACATTAGTTTTCCAGTAACTAGCAGGGGTACACTGATATTTGTCAGTGTCATGTGGAGATAATTTACCCATTTTTAGTCCCCTCCTGCTGTCTGAAACTGTAAATCCTGTTTCCAGAGAACAGAATTATTAGAGTAGCTGTATGACATATTTTGTTGTCATTTACTCACTGGAGGTTTCCTTTATGAACAAAGCATCACCATGAATAATAACTTCCTTCATCATTCTGAACGATGCTTTTGCTGTAAGATGTTTTTCAAAGTTTCCACCATTGTTCAACTTTGACAGCAGAATAAAGCAAAACGTCATTTCTTATAAAAAAGGAACATACCCTTGAGCAGGTTATGTTGATTTGCCTAAGAAATTTTATCCCCGTTTTCCTTTTTCATAGAAGCCTATTTTATGGACTGAATTATATTTATATGGTGCATTGATAATCTAGTGAGGATCAAACCATTTGTGAAACCAGGTATTTTGTGCTATAGCATGAAGTAGAAAGGGGAACTGCCCTCCTGTTTTTCAGACACACACACCCCTCCCACCCCCAAATCACAAAAGCAGTTCCTTAATCTCATACTCTGGGAAAATACCTGTTTCACAAGTGCAAGGTATTGGTTGCTGTACTGGCTCCCCCTGGATAATTGCTGTACGAACATCTGTAGAACTTTATTAACCTGTATAACCATAGGTGCACTGGAGTAGACTATGAATAAGTAGAGATTATTTCATGCATAGATTAAATAATAGTGACAGTATGTTTTTCAGCTTCTTGCTTATCTGCGGCCAGCTGGTCCTCTGTTCCCATCTCTGCATTAATTTGTCTCATATCTAGTTTCTTCCTATAGGCACATCAAGAACTAAATAAATAGAAACCTACTGGTTTCATTCTGGGATCATTTATCCTAGTGCTTTATTCCCTTTGTATAAGAAAAAGTGGTTGCTGTTGCTAGTTTAATTTTGTTCACATCACCCCTTTAAAGCTGGCGGACCAGCTGACAACTCTTTTCCCTCCTGTCCCTGTTATATTGCATCCTGTTTTTCTGGTACCTGCAGATTTTCTTCTGCCTCCACAGTACTGATTAGAGAAAAAGTTGTGCTGGCAATTTTATCCAAGAGAGGCTGCTTATCTTACCCTCCTTTCCCCAGGCTGAGGCTCTGTGATTGCAAGCATGTCTGTCTGGTAGTGAGACAGTTTGGTTTCACTTCATTTCATAGCCTTCTTAAAAAGAAACCAGCTGAAGTAAGATAAGCAAGGGAGAGGTGTGACGAGAAGGAAAAAGAAGAGACTCAGAAGTCAAATGCATTCAGTTTGCCACCCAGGTAGCAGTTAGATTTGGCAGTGAGAATAGCCAAGGTGGATTAGAAGAAGGAGAGGAACGGAGGTAGTGCAGAAGAAAGGGGGAGGAAAGGGCACTTAGATGGAAAGTGGAGAGGACAGGAAGAAGAAGCAAGAACAGAGGTGAATGTGAGACCACTCTTTCCTTCTGTGTGTGACCACAATGACCAGAGCTTCAGAAGTTCGGCTGGAGACAGGAAATTCAGAAGATATATGTACCTAACTGAAGAAAAGCCAGTCAGAAAGGAGTCTGGTTAATGACTCAAAACCAAATCCATCTGCAGCGTCTATGTGAGCTAAGCAGGACAGAGTAATTTAGATGTATGTACAGTGTAAGTGCAGACCTCCATGTGCATTGGGAGGAAGGTGGAGAGCACTGTACCTGTTATTCACCTTCCCATGAACAGCCCAGACTGGATGAGGTAAGGTTGAGATGGAAACAAGCCACAAGGTGCTTATGTCTTAATATATGTCTTAATAATATGTCTTAAGATTACTCCTAGGAAATAACTTAGTAAATTCTAACAAGCAGTGCCACATGGCCCATTTCAAAGATCCTTAAAGGTCTGTTCTCTTGCTGACATATGCATGATCAATCTCAGACAGCTTTATATCTAAAAAGATGTTTAACAAATGTTCTTCAGGCAAGATGCACTTCCAACCAGCCTTCTGCAGGAGTGCAGAGAGTTTATTTTTAAGAAACTGAATGACTGTCTTGTGTGTGAGGGATTGATATGGGCATTATTAGTACTCTGATATGCTCTAGAGAACATTATCAACAAAAACTTCATCCACCCATGAAAACCCAGAAATTTCTGTGCCGAAGCAATCGATGCGTACTCTTGTTTCTCAAAGGCAAATGGAATTAGCATTCTGGGTCTGAAAGAGCAGGCCTAAATCCACTAGCAATATCAATGCTAAGTTAGGAGAGGAAGATGTAAGGGACAGATGGGGTTATTATAATGGTGGACAAACATGCTGACTTAACTTGTCTTTAAATTATGCCAATTTATTACAAAATAGTAGAAAAAATCTAATGCCCCATTAACAAGAGGCCATATGGGAGAATTATTTGAGGATGTGCAACCGCAGAGTACGCTTGTTGCATAAGAGTGCAAGGTCGTTACTGTGTAAGCTTTGTGCTAAGTAACAGCAATGAAGTAGCAGATCTGAGCCTGAAAACGTGACAGTACTGCCCAAGCCCTCCGTGTTACACTTAGGCAAGCCTGAAACTGCAGGTTCAGCTGACGCTTGCAGAATGTCACTGTGAAGAGTGGCTCCCGTGATCAGCTGTTATGTCATGCTGTGCAGATTTTTTTGTTTGAATTCTTGCAACTTCGTGTGAACCGTGCGAACGAAACCCAGTACTGTCTCTGAAAATAACAATGCATAGCAATTAAGTACAAGAGTCATGGTACATTCATGCTGCATCATAAAGTTAAGCCTTCAATAAGTTGCAGAGCCTAAAACCACAGAAACAAAAAAATAAATTACAGTGACTCATGAGGGCTATAGAGGAATACTTCTGAATTAATAACAATATTCATGTGCTGCTTTCCCATCAGCATATTGGCCACAAGCATCCAGAGGCAGTTGGTAGAGGGTATGACAGACCTTCATTGTGGGGGATGACTGGTGGTGGTCCCAGTCTGCTGATGGGTCCTTCTGCTGCCACTTTGCTACAGGGTACAGAAAAACCTGTAATTTATTTAGTGCATTGATCAGCCTGACAACTCCACTCTGGTGGCTCAGAATAAAGCTGCTGGGGCAATTTCAGTGAAGGGTTCAGCAGTTCAGAGCTTAAACTGTTTATGATACCTTAACGCTGGATTCCCTTATTCAGGTCTTCGCTAACAGGGAGCCAGGTGAAAGAACAAGCTACAGCTTGGTCAGACAGATGTGAAGCCTGGGTCATGACAGTTGCTTTTTTGCATTTTTCTGCCGCTTTGTTACTGATTATAATTCCCTGAGCAGCTTAACTGTCAGAAATAGCACCTCATTTGTGTTTATCTACTGACCATAACTGATATTTAGTATCTCATTCCAGACCTGTTCTTTAATAATTAACACACTGTGAATTTGGCTGACAATTAACACCCATTCAATTTACCTCCCATTTTAAGTTGCTCATAATCCTACTCTGTTTATAACCCTCTGGAAATTACTTAAAATTGACTCTTTGAGGTATTTTCTAACTGGGAAGCAATTGTCAGGAGAGAAGTTTCACACAAATTTAGTCACAGCTACTTGCAGTACTTAATCAGATCTTCCCCAGTAAGGTTGTGTGAGTACCCATTAGCTTTTACTCAGTTAGCATGTGTCGTGGTTTAGCCCCAGCCAGCAACTAAGCACCACGCAGCCGCTCGCTCACTCCCCCTACCCCGATGGGATGGGGGAGAGAATTGGAGGAGTAAGAGTGAGAAACACTCCTGGGCTGAGATAAGAACAGTTTAATAATTGAAATAAAGTAAAATAGTAATGCTAATAGTAACAGTATAATAATGATAATAATAATAATGATACACGAAGCAAGTGATGCACAATGCAATTGCTCACCACCCGCCGACCGATACCCAGACAGTTCCCGAGCAGCGATCGCTGCTCCCCGGCCAACCCCCCCCCAGTTTATATACTGAGCATGACGTCATATGGTATGGAATAGCCCTTTGGTCAGTTTGGATCAACTATTCTGGCTGTGCCCCCTCCCAGTTTCTTGTGCGCCTGGCAGAGCATGGGAAGCTGAAAAAGTCCTTGACTAGCATAAGCAGTACTCAGCAACAACTAAAAACATCAGCCTGTTATCAACATTCTTCTCCTACTAAATCCAAAACACAGCACTATGCCTGCTGTTAGGAAGAAAATTAACTCTATCCCAGCCGAAACCAGGACAGTATCCACCCCTTATTCTATACCATCTACGTCATGCACAGGCCCTCCCCTTTCCAATGTGTTCCAATTAATCACCACCCCTTTCCCTATCTTGATATACACACAGATATCATTCCCTTCGTCTATGGCCCATCCCTCTAAAATGTCCATTGAGTTCATTTAGCCCATGACTTTGGGTTCCATCTGTCATCACAGTCTTTCAGAGCAGGACAGGTGGTGTGCAGTGTTGGACTGTTGCATGCTGAAGTCAGTTCTCATTCCAACATGGTTTCATCAAAGTTCATTTTCCTTAGGCTGGGCAATTCTTACTGCAATACCATTGATGCGGCATATAGCAATCATAATATATAGTATTATATACTTAATATTAACCTACTATATTATTATATTAACATGCAGTTAAGAGATAACATATAGTTAAGAGATAACATACAGTATTATAAAGCAATTAATATTATACAATTCAGTTCATTGGCTATTTTCACCCAAAATCAAATTCCCTTGAGGTACACATTGGGCTTCCCCATCCTTTCGCATCACCCACCAAGTGCACCCAGGTCCTTGAGCAAAAGCAATCCCACGAATGGGTTTGCCTTTGCCAGAGGGGGAAGTAACCCAGACTGTCTTCCCCAGCATATTTTTCATGTGCACTACAGGAACTTTATCTCCTTCTACAGTACGTAAAAGTTTTGATTGGGCAGGGCCAGCTCGATTGGCAGATCCCCTGGTGTTGACTAACCAGGTGGCTTTTGCTAAATGCGTATCCCAATGTTTAAACGTCCCACCACCCATTGCTCTCAGGGTAGTCTTTAACAATCCATTGTATCGCTCAATTTTCCCGGAGGCTGGTGCATGGTAAGGGATGTGATACACCCACTCAATGCCGTGCTCTTTGGCCCAGGTGTCTATGAGGTTGTTTCGGAAATGAGTCCCGTTGTCTGACTCAATTCTTTCTGGGGTGCCATGTCGCCACAGGACTTGCTTTTCAAGGCCCAGGATGGTGTTCCGGGCGGTGGCATGGGGCACGGGATATGTTTCCAGCCATCCAGTGGTTGCTTCCACCATGGTGAGCACATAGCGCTTGCCCTGGCGGGTCTGTGGGAGCGTGATGTAATCGATCTGCCAGGCCTCCCCATATTTATATTTCAGCCATCGTTCACTATACCCAAGGGGCTTGAACTGCTTGGCTTGCTTGATTGCAGCGCATGTTTCACACTCATGAATAACCTGTGCAATACTGTCCATAGTTAAGTCCACCCCTCGATCACGAGCCCATTTATACGTTGCATCCCTTCCTTGATGGCCTGAGGCATCATGGGCCCACCGAGCTATAAATAATTCACCCTTATGTTGCCAGTCCAAATCCACCTGAGCCACTTCAATCTTAGCAGCCTGATCTACTTGCTGGTTGTTTTGATGTTCTTCAGTGGCCCGACTCTTAGGTACATGAGCATCTACATGACGAACTTTTACAACCAGGTTCTCTACCCGGGCAGCAATATCTTGCCACAATGCGGCAGCCCAGATTGGTTTGCCTCTGCGCTGCCAGTTGCTCTGCTTCCATTGCTGCAGCCACCCCCACAGGGCATTTGCCACCATCCATGAGTCAGTATAGAGATAAAGGACTGGCCACTTTTCTCTTTCAGCAATATCTAAAGCCAGCTGGATGGCTTTCACCTCTGCAAACTGACTCGACTCCCCTTCTCCTTCAGCAGTTTCTGCGACTTGTCGTATAGGACTCCATACAGCAGCTTTCCACCTCCGATGCTTTCCCACGAGACGACAGGACCCATCAGTGAACAGGGCATATTGCTTTTCATTTTCTGGCAATTTATTATACAGTGGGGCCTCTTCAGCACGTGTCACCTCCTCCTCTGGTGATATTCTAATGTTTTTTCCTTCTGGCCAGTCCATGATCACTTCCAGGATTCCTGGGCGACTGGGGTTTCCTATTCGAGCCCGTTGTGTGATCAATGCAACCCACTTACTCCATGTAGCATCAGTTGCATGATGTGTAGAGGGGACCCTCCCTTTGAACATCCAGCCCAACACCGGCAGTCGGGGTGCCAGCAGGAGCTGTGCTTCAGTACCAACCACTTCTGAAGCAGCTCGAACCCCTTCATATGCTGCCAGTATCTCTTTCTCAGTTGGAGTGTAGCGGGCTTCGGATCCTCTGTATCCCCGACTCCAAAACCCTAGGGGTCGACCTCGAGTCTCCCCTGGTGCTTTCTGCCAGAGGCTCCAGGTAGGGCCATTCTCCCCGGCTGCGGTGTAGAGCACATTTTTAATATCCTGCCCTGCCCGGACTGGCCCAAGGGCTACTGCATGAACTATCTCACGTTTAATTTGTTCAAAGGCTTGTTGTTGCTCAGGGCCCCATTTGAATTCGTTCTTCTTCCGGGTCACTTGATAGAGAGGGCTTACGATCTGGCTGTAATTTGGAATATGCATTCTCCAAAACCCCACAACGCCTAAGAAAGCTTGTGTTTCCTTTTTGCTAGTTGGTGGGGACATAGCTGTTATTTTGTTGATCACATCCATTGGGATCTGACGACGTCCATCTTGCCATTTTATTCCTAAAAACTGGATCTCCTGTGCAGGCCCCTTGACCTTACTCTGTTTTATGGCAAAACCAGCCTTCAGAAGGATTTGGACTATTTTCTTTCCCTTCTCAAAAACTTCTTCTGCTGTATTGCCCCACACAATGATGTCATCAATGTACTGTAGATGTTCTGGAGCTTCACCCTGTTCCAGTGCTGTCTGGATCAGTCCATGGCAAATGGTGGGGCTGTGCTTCCACCCCTGGGGCAGTCGGTTCCAGGTGTACTGAACACCCCTCCAGGTAAAAGCAAACTGGGGTCTGCACTCTGCTGCCAAAGGGATGGAGAAAAATGCATTAGCAATATCAATTGTGGCATACCACTTAGCTGCCTTTGACTCCAGTTCATATTGAAGTTCTAGCATGTCTGGCACGGCAGCACTCAGCGGCGGTGTAACTTCGTTCAGGCCACGATAGTCCACTGTTAGTCTCCACTCCCCATTAGACTTTCGCACTGGCCATATGGGACTGTTAAAGGGTGAGCGAGTCTTGCAGATCACTCCCTGGCTCTCCAGTCGACGAATCAGGTTATGGATGGGAATCAGGGAGTCTCGGTTGGTGCGATATTGCCGCCTGTGCACAGTTGTGGTAGCAATCGGCACCTGTTGTTCCTCAACCTTCAGCAACCCTACAATTGAAGGGTCCTCTGAGAGACCGGGCAAGGTGGACAACTGTTTAATTTCCTCTGTCTCCAAAGCAGCTATACCAAAAGCCCACCGGTACCCTTTTGGGTCCTTGAAATACCCTCTCCTGAGGTAGTCTATGCCAAGGATGCACGGAGCATCTGGGCCAGTCACAATGGGGTGCTTTTGCCACTCATTCCCAGTTAGGCTCACTTCAGCTTCCAGTACAGTGAGCTGTTGGGATCCCCCTGTCACTCCAGAAATACAAATGGGTTCTGCCCCTCTATAGTTTGATGGCATTAGCGTGCACTGTGCACCAGTGTCCACTAGAGCCTTATACTCCTGTGGGTCTGACGTTCCAGGCCATCGAATCCACACAGTCCAGTAAACCCGGTTGTCCCTTTCCTCCACCTGGCTGGAGGCAGGGCCCCTCTAACACTGGTCACAGTATTCGTTGTTCACTTCCTGTAAATGTGAATCAAAAGTTCCCTGATCAAGGTCGGAAGTAAAATTAGCCCTCTTACTCTGTCTCGGGAACTGCTCACTGGAAACTGGAGCTGCAATTTTCCTGGGAGAACCGCCTTTTCTAATAGTTTTTCCTTGCAATTCACGCACCCGTGCCTCTAAGGTTGAGGTGGGTTTTCCATCCCACTTTCTCATGTCCTCTCCATAATCACGCAGGTAAAACCACAGGGTGCCCCGTGGTGTGTATCCTCTATATCCTCTCTCTTGAGCATAGGGACGTTGACTCCTAATGGCTGAGACACTGGTCCGTGCAGGTGGGGAGTAGGACAGATCCTCTCTGAGTTGTTGGAACTCTTGGCATATTTTTTCAGACAGTTTTTCCACAGCCGAGACACAGGCCCGTAGGGAGGAAGAGAGCTTTTCTTCGTAGTCCCGGAGTTGTCTAGCCACTTCATCCACCGTTGGTGCCTCGTCGTCTTTCCAGGCTAGTATTGCCAACGAGTTGGAATACGATGCTGGTGCGCTCCGTACCACCTTCCGCCACATGGATTGTGTGCACCTGACTTCATCTGGGTCTTTGGTTAACCGCTCATCATTCAGGTCACTGTAAATCACCTCCAGCACGCCTAATTCCCTCAGGTACTGGATACCTTTCTCTACGGTGGTCCATTTGCTTGGGCGGTATAAAACATCCTCCTTGAAGGGATACCTTTCCTTCACGCTTGACAGAAGTCGCCTCCAGAGGCTGAGCGGTTTTGCCCCTTTTCCAATTGCTTTGTCAATGCCCCCTTCCCTGGAAAGGGATCCCAGCTGCTTGGCTTCCCTACCCTCTAAATCCAGGCTACTGGCCCCGTTATCCCAGCATCGGAGCAGCCAGGTGATGATGTGCTCGCCTGGATGACGACCAAAATCTTTTCGCATATCTCGCAGCTCACTCAGGGATAGGGATCGGGTGGTCACCATCTCATTTATGGGTTCTTCCTCCTCTGGTTCTCGTGATGGCCCTGGTTCATCTTCATCCCTTACTAAACGAACTGATTTCCTCGTGTATTTTTTCTTCTGTATAGGGGCAACTGATACCGGCGCAGGTTGGTTCTCTGGTTTAGCCACAGTGTCTGTCACTGGGGTTTGAGTAGCCGCAGTGCTCATGGCTGTGGCTGGAGTAGCCACAGTGCCTGGGGCAGGGGTTTGAGTAGCTGCAAGGCCTGTAGTGGGGGTTGGAGTAGCCGCAGGGCCTGTAGTGGGGGTTTGAGTAGCCACAGTGCTTGTTGTTTTGTCATCAGATCCAGAGACCTTCTCTTTCTTTTGAGGGTACTGATTAGCGTTGACCACGGCTCGATAGGCATGGGCCAGTCCCCAGCATGTTGCAATGATTTGTGTCTCTCTGGAGCTACCAGGGTGACAACATACTTCTTCCAAATACTTTACTAATTCTTCAGGATTCTGCACTTGTTCAGGGGTGAAGTTCCAAAACACTGGAGGTCCCCACTGCCCTAGGTACTTGCGCATACGATCCCACACACCCTGCCACTCATAACTATCCAGCCTTGGGGTAGATCTCTGGATGGTATTTTTAAACTGCTTACTGACCTTTATCAAAATGGAAACAACATTCCCAAGAATTATCAATAGAAGTATCTTAACTGCCCAGGGGTGTTCAAGATACAGGAAAGTTGTTGTAATGAAGGAGGAAACATCATAGAAGAAAGCAGCAAAGGTGCCATTCTGTATTTCCTCCACAACAAGCCTCTCAGAGTAAGAAGTATAATTGCTAACTCTCTCTATGAGGTAGTACCCGAAGTACAGTAGTGACTTCTGTATGAAACCCAAATACCAAAGAATGCTCAAGGTCAGGGTTTTGATAAGGAGCCTCCCAAGCAAAAGATCATGAATCACTGCAGAGCATAGCACACTACACAAACTGACAGCAAGCTTTAACGCGTGCTGCAAAAAAAAGAACATGGTGCAGATCAGAAGAACTAATATCGTGACCGGCAACTGTTAACAGACTCCTTAATACACTCTGATTAATCTGTTGTTATCTCAAGCCCCACGTTGGGCGCCAAAAAAGGACTGTCGTGGTTTAGCCCCAGCCAGCAACTAAGCACCACGCAGCCGCTCGCTCACTCCCCCTACCCCGATGGGATGGGGGAGAGAATTGGAGGAGTAAGAGTGAGAAACACTCCTGGGCTGAGATAAGAACAGTTTAATAATTGAAATAAAGTAAAATAGTAATGCTAATAGTAACAGTATAATAATGATAATAATAATAATGATACACGAAGCAAGTGATGCACAATGCAATTGCTCACCACCCGCCGACCGATACCCAGACAGTTCCCGAGCAGCGATCGCTGCTCCCCGGCCAACCCCCCCCCAGTTTATATACTGAGCATGACGTCATATGGTATGGAATAGCCCTTTGGTCAGTTTGGATCAACTATTCTGGCTGTGCCCCCTCCCAGTTTCTTGTGCGCCTGGCAGAGCATGGGAAGCTGAAAAAGTCCTTGACTAGCATAAGCAGTACTCAGCAACAACTACAAACATCAGCCTGTTATCAACATTCTTCTCCTACTAAATCCAAAACACAGCACTATGCCTGCTGTTAGGAAGAAAATTAACTCTATCCCAGCCGAAACCAGGACAGCATGTAAGATCATTGAGTCCCAATTTTACATATTTATTATTGGGTGGGCAAAAAGTGTCACTGCAATATGTATTTGACCTACAAAGGTCCATGCTATTCTTCAGTTTCTAGGGAGTCCCAATGGAGTAGTTCACCTACCATCAGGGTAGTCTACATTTAGTGCCAGGACTGGAGAAAATTTTGGTTGCCCAGATGAGTTGGATGTACTTTTTAGTGCTTCACCATGGCTACAGGAAATATTATCAAACATTATCCTGTGTAGGAGGGAACAACATGACGGCAGCTTCCTTGATCATTTCCAGGAAAAGTTGTATCATGGTTTTTCAGGTATTATTGCTGTGAATTATTACTGCCACAAGCCAAATTCCTTTTACTTTTTTATCCCTTGCTGAAAGGTGATAGTATTCCAAGTCCTGCTCTTGGTAAGACAAACCGTCTCTCTTGTCACTGCCACTTGCGTAAGCAGGGAGAGGCATGCTGGAGTTTGTAATAAAGGTTTATGTGGCAGCTCATATTTATATCCTAAATTCTCTTCCTTTCACCCTCTTGTTTTTCCTTCAGTCTGTAGCTCTTGAACTACTTGATACTGCTTTTCTAGTCTTCTGTCTCTCTTTGCCAGATAAATGGCATTCCTTTGACTCCTCCAAGTGTTGTAGTAGAGAAAAACTGAGATCAGGGACATTCTGGGTTTAGCTCCTTGTTTTGGCTTTTTCCTCTTTTCAATTCCCCTCTGAACATTCTTGTTCATTTTTATAGTTTTTGCTTGTGCATTTGTCAAGAGCTGTCTCCAATCTGAAAACCCCTTGCCATTTAACTCCTATATTTAATTAAGGCAGGGAAAAGACACAAGCCTACTGGTTAGTTTTAAGAGCTGTAGGCAAAGCTCCCCTGGGTGCAGTTATCCATGTGGTCCAGCTGGTGGTCGTTTGCTGAATCCAACTAGGGATACTTCATCTGGCCAACAACCTGTCCCTGGAGGAAGGAAATGGAGCAGTAAATTCTTCCCGAGCAGTTGAACATTCCCGTCTGCCCACCAGCACCCCAGACAGATGGGTGACTGCAGCTGCAGGAGAGAGTTTGAAGCACCGAATGCTGCTTTCTGTGGTGATACCAACCCCTCGGCCCAGAACTGCTGCTTTCACCTCATCTTTTGGTGCCAACCTCTGAGTCTGGCAGCGGCAGGATTTCCTCTTTCCTCTCTCGGCCTCCCTTCATCTCAGTGCTGAGCACAGTTCCTGCACCCTTCACTTCTCTGAAACCAGCTTCTCCTCAGTTGCTGCTGCCAAGAAGGTGGGAAGATGCTGGTGGAGGAAGATTGCTGCTGCTGCCAGGATCAGTAGTGGGAGACAGACCAGCTCACTCTGGACGAGGGTGTAGACAAGTTATGGGATGGAGCTGGGAGCCCACAGGTAGCCACCCCGACTCCAGTTTCCCACTGTTAGGTGCCTCACACAAGCATTCAACACACCCTGCTTTTCTCTCTCACCCATTCAGACTTCATTGTATGTGATGAGTGTTACATGCGCATGGTACTCATCTCCATAAAATTCAGCCTTTAGTGTTTAGGTCTTCTCACCAGAAAAAATATAATATATGCATATAATCGGGGACTGGTTACAGAAAGTTTTCACTAATTCTCATGAAAGTTGGAGGCAAGCCGTGGGAGCCTTAAACACCCATGTTATTAGACTACTGCATCTATCATTAAGAGGCAAAGCTCTTACAGACCAAAATGTAGGAAACTATCCTGCATCACTGTCTGGGTGATTAGGATGTTCCTCCAAAAGTCATTGAGTCATTTGCCCAGAGAAGTGGTGGAGTCACCATCCCTGGAAATGTTCAAAAAATGGGTAGATGTGGCACTTCGGGACATGGTTTAGTCTAGTCTACCCTTAATTGGTTTAGAGTGGACTTGGTAGTGTAGGTTAATGGTTGGACTGGATGATCTTAAAGGTCTTTTCCAACCTAAACGATTCTATGATTCTATGATTCTCTGTTTCTATGAGAGACAGGCTTAAGTGGGTAGAGTCTTTTTTAAGGTCAAACTCACTGTGAGAAATAGAAGTAGTGAATAGGGACAGGAACTGGCTGGGAAGGCTTGCCTGCCACGTTTTCTAGTCCACGCACCATACTGGGCAGGCTGTTACCCCTGTGACAACTGCCCTTGGGGAAAGCACAGCAACAAGACATATACTTATGAAGCATGTTGGTTCCTCAATGTGTTTCTGTAAAGAGTAAATCCATTTCTGAGTAGAGAGTCAGTGTATAGCATAGCCTGTCCTTCAATTGTGGGTCACTCTAGCCACTAATATAGCCAGAATGGTACCAAAGGGTTTGGTTTGTCCTCTGAGCAGTGGAGATTTTCTCCTCTGCTGTGTCAGAGAGAAGAACTAGAACAAGAATTTAAATAAAATTGGACAGAAGTTTGTAATTTCTATTCTTCAACAGATTTATCATCATGAATACCCTTTCACTAGATGCATATTGTGGATATAAGTTGTGTCCTCTTCTGTCTGTGAAGCTATGAAATGATTGTCTCCCCCAGTAGAAAAGGCAACACCACCACTGCAAAAAACACGTACTTACATGATCTATTTTTCTGGTTTTTATTAACTCAACATTGTCTCCTACAAATACGATTTGTCATTCACCAGAAGTTTTGAAATGTAGACTTAAGTTACACATAGGTATAAAAAGCATAAAACAGCACACACGGTACCACTGTTTAGACCAGAAAACATTGTGTTGTCCCACAGATAAGAGCTGTATTCAAGCTCAGCTCCGTTGCCTTCTGCCTCAGGATTCAGTCTTCAGAGCTGCAGATGCTTCTGCTTCTTTTCCCTCAGCTTGTGAAGCCCTGCCGGCTTTCCCCTGGTGTTTCTCACTCACGTCTGGAGCACAGACCAAGGGAACCACAGGGCAATCCCATCCTGCTCCACCAGAGGTTATAAAACCTTGGGTTCCTACTGGCTCTTCAGAAACCTTTTCCTCCTTCTCTTAATATTTATGTACAATATATGAAGGGATATGATTTGCGTCTTAGATTTAGACATATCTCTTGCCTCATACTTAAACAATAACTTGAAAAATATTTTACAAAGAAAAAGAACATTGTTCATCTGAATGTCATTCATTATTATATTGCTATATTTTATACCCTATTATTTATATATACAAAATTTCTTAATTGCCTTTTACAGATGCATGGAAGCATATAATATAACAGTTTTAAAGTATCCCATTTTTAGACTTTTTTTTCTTGGCTCATGTCAATCTCTTTAATAAACTATAGTTGCTTGGAGAATATAGGAAGTATTTGGAATGTTGTTTAAAGTTTAATAATAACTGGTAGCATTGTCCATTTGCGGCCTGAACGGTTGGAGCACCTGTCAGGGCGATCTGGTAGAGATAGCAGCATCATAAGACTAAAACAATCATGGAGAGCTGTTAATGTGCAGTGTCGATGGGTGCCAAGTTCTGTTCTTTATTTGGGGCTTTTCTTTTCTTGGGCTGCGTTTTGTTGTTGTTTTCCCTCTGTTCTCGGTTTTGTCTTCGGGCTGCTCGCCCTTTGCTTTCCTGTCTTGTCTCCTTGCTTTCGTCTTTGTTGGACTTTTTTCTTTTCTCCTCCCTATTTTTTTTCCCTGAAACAAAAATGATGGCACATTAGAAGATTTGCTCAGGCTGTTGCAATTTCTGAGTCCCTCACTTTGCCATAGCCTGTAAAACCGGCCCTGGATTAGCACCTCCCGTTAGAAGCTGAACACTAGCACTAGTGTTTGGAAGTGTCCAACTCTTCATCAAACTACTAAATTCAGCCACTGGACTAGCACCTCCCATCAGTCTGACTCTAAGCAAAGAGCCGAGAACTCCCTGGGGAGTCCCGGTGCTTTAGAGCTGGTATAAATATCTCACACACACACTCACAGCCTGTCTCCCACAGCCAGGGGCACAGCTCCATGTACTCCACCAAAACACAACTGGTTTGGGGACATCTATGGATGAAGCCAGGTAGCATTCACTATTGACTGGTCTAAGTTTATCTTGGGCTGGGACACAGAGCATATGGTGAGAGGAAATCAGCCATCATACTCCCCTTCACTGCCAAGGCTCAGCATCTATGTTTTTTAAAAATCCCTCTCCCCTCTCTTAACCCCCACCACACCCACATCCCAGGGAATTCTTGGTATTGCAACAGGAATCCCTCAACAAAGTGTCAGCTCCAGCACAGGTATGTGACCGTCTTCAGACTAAAAAGTGGTGTTCCAAGTCTCAAGTCAAACCTTAGACCATCGTTACAAGATTAGGTAGCCAAGTACTTTATTGCTTTAAATACTTGTGAAGGTAAGATGTTGAGGATTTTGTTACTGCTACAGACCTCTCCAATAAAGCTTCCTGTCCCCTTAGGAACATTAAAACTTTGTGTATTGGCTGTGGAGATGATACTGTATAATGCATTTATGCTCAGACATAAGGAAGAAATACTTTATGCCGAGTGTGGTGAGACACTGGAACAGGTTGCCCAGAGAAGCTGTGGATGCCTTATCATTGGAAGTGTTCAAGGTCAGGCTGGATGGGGCTTTGAGCAACCTGGTCTAGTGAAAGATGTCCCTGCCCATGGCAGGGGTGGGGGTGGTGGTTAGGGGGCTGGGTTTTGGACTAGATGATCTTCAAAGGTCCCTTCCAACCCAAACCATTCTGTGATTCTATGATTCTATTCCTTCCATTTGCCTTACAAACCAATGCATGACATTGAATCAAACTTGTATGTACACACAAGCCTGAAACAGATTAGATTTTTTGCTGTGTGGAACTGGTTCATCTACTGAGCTATGCAGCTGAAATTCACCTGTGGTTACATGAATCCCAGTGATGTCTTCAAAAGCAACCTTGCCTGAGACTTTCATGATACAATGTCATACTGTCCTGTATGCCTTCTTATATGGAGAAATTTCTGGACAAGTATTGAAAAGCATCTGGCAAAACTCTGTTTTATGATGTCCTGGTAACAACACTACTGAAAATAATCTATCCTTCTTTGTTACAGCAAAAATCCTTTTTGCTTTTAGGTATCAGCAGAGATAATCCAGGCTTTCTTACACCAGTGTTGGGGGAGTTACACAAACCTGGCAATCGCTTTTGCTGTTGAGGGTGCTGAATGCAGGGAACTGCGCCCATTCCAGACTCAAAACCAGAGCTGGGAGTTTTTTGTGCCTCGATGGGCTCTGTGGGAGTAGGTCACTGTGGAGGAGTAGGTGCAGGGGCAGTGGCTTTGTTCTGAGAACAGACAACCATCCAAGGACAAGTAGGTCAGATAAAGGGAGCAAGATTTAGAGAAGGTGAACAGAAGGCAGAAAGCAAGGAGTAAGACTAAGGTGTGAGGGTATGCTGTATCCTCTTCTTGCTGTGGGCTTATTTTACAGCTTCTCCATTCCTTACCATCACTGCCTGAGATCAGAGAGCAAGGGAAGGTTTAGATACACAGGTTAAGTCAAGTAGGGACAACCATCTGCCTTTCTTGTCTGTTGTTTCTGAAGTATGCAGTAAAGCTTTAAACGTGAAATGGTTCCTCAGATTTTAGGTGACCTGTTAGAGATTACCCCACTATATGCCCACATAGCTGCAGAATCCATCTCTGAATTTGGCAATGCCATTTAAGATGCTCGGAGGTGAGCAGGGGAGACCCGCAGAATGGGCATGCAAGGCTCAGCGAGAGCTACCACCACTGGGAGAGCTGGGAGAGCTCCATGCAGAAGTGAGTGTGCATCTTACCCAGCTGTAATGCTGTCTCTTACTAATGGATAATGACAGTATGGAATTTCATTCCAGTTGTTTGTAAATACAGGCCCAAGATGAAAAGTTATTTGAATGGAAACTGTCCAGACATTCAGTGTTTGACATTGTTCACTTGGTGATCGGCCAAAATCCTTCAGCTGTGACTTCCTAGCCACAATTCTTTAAGTATGTTGGAATGACATGTAATGGTTTCCCTTTCAGTCATAGGTCAGGATGTATGTATTTATATGTACGTGTGTGAATATACTAAGAATACGCTATCTCTGCCTAGCTAGAGACTTATCTGGGTATGGCTTCACTGTTTCAGTTTTAATCAGACTGGTGTCATTATAAAGGACAAGCAAAACTGATCTCTGGACAGTACTTACAACTTGGTCCTAATTCTCTTCTACTCTGAGGGTAACTAGTTTGGAGTCCTCTGTGCAATTTTGTACATGCTTTAATGCCATCATCTCCATGCTGTTGCCATTTGTGAAAAGATCTGCCCTCTAGATGTGTGCTGTTCCGGTAATGCAATAAAGCATAGAAGGGTCATCTTTGCTGGTTGTTTAGCTCCTTTCACCGCTATTTTAAAAAATGGGAGTTTTTATATGACAGTATCATGTTAATTCCAGTCAGTCCTTGGTTCAGTTTAGACCCAAGGGAAGATTCTACCCGCAGTTATCTGCTAGTATTGGGATGTAGCTGGAGCTACAGTCTTGCATGCATCTCTCTCCCTGTTTATATCCCTGCTCTCCTCTTCCCAGGAAAATATTCCCTGAATATTTCTTCTTCTTACTACTACTTGCTGAAGCCCACTTCATAACAGCACATTGAGCAGGATGCCAGAAGTTGTGGAAATTCATTGGAAATTTGGGCAGGTGGTTATCTGTGAAATGAAAAGTGCAAAACTGACACGGGCCGTTACATTTACAAGTTCATCTCTGAACTACTTTGCGTTTGAAGAAGAAGAAAAGGCAAGAAGAGCGCTAAAAGCGACCGCTGCAGTAATGCAACTTAGAAGAACATATTCTCCCAAAGTTTCCGTTTCCCTCGTGAAGAATGCCGGTGTTAGGAAATCCTCCTGCGTCTGGGCACGCCGCATTTTGTGCATCTCTCTGCACGTACCGCACCCGGGCCTCCCCCTCGGCGCCCTTGGCGCGGCCGCCCTGCCTTTGGGGGAAGCGCTCCCCTCGGCGGCGGGGGGGCGGTGCCGGAGCCGTCCGCGCGGGGGCGCCGCGGTGCCGCGCCAGGCCCCTCGGCGCGCGGGGGCGGGGGCAGCCCGGGGTGCGGAGGGACACCCGGACACCCGGACACCCCGACACCCCGACACCCCCACCCCCAGGCCGCCGGCCTGCTGCCCGCCGCGGGCGGCCCCTGCACGCCGGGGGTGAAACAAGCGGGTCCGCATGCGTAGAGGGTTCCTTCTCTCTAGCCTGGAGTTCTTTTTTGGGGAGTTAGCAGCGAGCGCTTCCTGCCCAATTCCCTTCCTCCGCCTTTCGTCTGCTGTTGCATCTTCTGCCTTCGCTTTGTATTGCGTCGCGCGATGAACTTTTTTTAGTATGCCAGGAAGAGGATACAAAAAAAGGCAGCGTGTTGTGCCACCGCATGGGAATATCATTCTTTCCTAGCGGGTTACAGAATTCTCTTGTAGTGATGCACTAACGCTACTAACGTTTATGTCTTCTTATGGATTCAATAAAACCTTTCAAAATCAAAAGAGAAGAAAAAAAAAGGGTAAACTTCTTTAAATAGGAGACAGTCAAACATTTTCCAAGAGAATGTTTTGCTCATGAAGGTGTGGATTCATGAGATCCCAGTAGTTCTGTGAAGTAATTATTTGGCATTAAAATAGCTCTTATTCCAGAACTGAAATTTCGTACGGCCAACTGTACTGGAAGAATTCATCTGCAGGCACTGTCCAGTGAATTTTCTTGTAGATAGGGGATACTTTACTACTTCTAATAATAGCAACTTTGTATATTGAAGAAAATCTACAGACGTGCTATAATTTTGAGAAGTGCAGTAGTTCAAATTAAATGCAGACATGAAATTAATTCAGAGAACAATATAACTACAAGTCAAATCAGCTTAAAGGTGCTGAGTTCTTGTTAATCTAATTTATAGCCCCTGGTCGAAGAAATCCCTGCGTCTGTATTTATGCAGTTCATGTCTGAATACTTCCTTAAGTATGCAAGCCAGAGTATTTCGGAGAAGTCTTTACATTACTGCATCAGATGTGGTGTTTCCAATAAACCTATAGCCATATTTTATGGAGCAGAGGGAGTAAGGGTTGGTGACAACTTAGGAGAACTTGGTACTTAAGGGTACCAGGTGAGAGTGAGTTGGTTACTGAAAAAATCACGGCTGACATGGATTAACTACTGCAGGGTCCAGATTTCATCTACTTTAGGCATAGTCGCTTAGCCCCACCCTATTATATTCAGCTGTAATTACTACAGGGAGCTCCGAGCAGCATATTTGTTCACTTCTCCCTTCCAAACCACCATAGCAAGACATAAAATCTGATTGTGCAAACTCCTTCGCTTTGCGGGGGGGGGGGGGGGGGGGGGGGGGGGGAGTGTCACAGGGTAGGTCTCATGGAAACCCCAGAGGGATGAGAATCTGGCATCAGGCATTTGGGATGATCGTATTTCTTTTGGAGACATCGATCCCATGAAGAAATTTACCCTGGGAGAGCAGAAGGGGCAGGAGGAGTCACTGAACTGCGCCTGGCAGGGTTGCAGGCAACGACGTAATAGGCCCCTATCTGGAAGGGTCCCGGCGCTTCTACTGTGCATGTCACCACGGACCACAAAATCCTCCCCACTACACTGTAATAAGCTGAAGAGCTATAATAAAAGACCACAAGCCACAGCTGTAACGTGCCACAGTGTTCTTTCACACCCCTCACAGCCTCAGCTGACCTCTCAGCACTTTCCCAGCTACTGGAGCACTGTCAGCACCGGTGCTCCAACACCTCTGTAGCCCATGAGGTACAGGGACAAAATTTGGGGGCTAAGTGCCACCACTCTGTGTCACCCTCCTTCCCACCTACCCACACCCTTCTCGGAGACTTTTTTTAGTCCTCTTAGACTAAAAGTCTGTCACCCTTTCCTCATAACGCGACCTGGACAACAACAGCATGACAACCCAGAAGCAGCTGTGCTGAGCAAAGATACCAGTAAGAGGAGCATGCCCCAGGCTCTAAAACCACTTACTACAGCTCCATCTACAATACAGCCATGTCATATTATGCAAATGAGTAGATCACTCTAATTTTCAAGAAAAGTGACACATTTTTTTCTGGAACATAGGCTGTAGCATGTACTCACACTACTTGCCAAGATAACAAGCCTCCAAACCCCCAACTGCCCAGTGACGAAAAGGATATTGTCCTTTCATTCACAAGCCATTAGCAGCTGATACATCTGGTACATCCTTTTGAAGTTTAAACTGCATAATTTTCTTATCAGCAATCATTGTTTCCTAGTTATAGTGGCCCTATTTTATAATCACTAGATTTTCAGGTGACCAGAATGGTGAAGGTCAACAACTTCAGAATTACCTACGTGCTACATGGCTCAGTGCATTTCCTGGCCTTACTCTTGAAGATGCACCAACCGCTGAAGTGAATCTGGGTAAAAAATTTAAAGAAGCTAAGGTCCAAAGGCATTCAAGGAGCAATTAATTTGGCCAAACATAGGTTCTCCTGCTCTTGAGATGCATGAGAACAGCCTACCTGACTTCCATACACCAGTCCAGATGGATACAGGTCTTAGGACATGCGTCATATCCACAGTCTTCTGTGGTGATCTTAGATAACCCAAGATACCTCTAAAGATATTGACATTTATGGTTGAGCAGCTGCATTAGAGAACTTCGTGACTAACTTATGTGCCTACCTCCTCTTGAAAATGGAAATACTTCTCTAGATGCAGACTCTAGGTGATGTTGGAGCCTGAGACCTACAGTAATCTTTCCATGAGATTTGGGGTCCATGATGTTCATTTGCCTCTGAAAATAGGATCTAGACTACTAAATTGCATTCACTTGAAAAATGTTCTTATTTATGTTGTGTGTGCTAGCCTGTCCTTGCAAGAAAAGGGCAATGCTGAGGCAGGCACGTTTGGGGGAATGAGAACATTGTGTCTAAATACAGGAATAGATGAGGCCTGTGCACCAGCCGTTTGCACAAAGCAGGCAGAGAGGAAAGAGAGGACGCTAAGCAGATCAGCTATGCTGAGACTGGAGATGTCAGGCTTTGCTGCTGTAGCAGATAAAGAGCCAGTTGTATCCCATTAGGTA
The DNA here is from genome assembly GCF_030463565.1 of Pelecanus crispus. NCBI lineage: Eukaryota > Metazoa > Chordata > Aves > Pelecaniformes > Pelecanidae > Pelecanus > Pelecanus crispus. The sequence continues at coordinate 71,710,500 of NC_134645.1, forward strand.
TATGGGAAATAGGAAGGGATCATTTCTTCTGTGGGCTGCTTGGGAAATGACACTGCTACACTCATGAGCTCATAAGCAAGGCTTATGGAAAGTCCCTGGCTTAACTGTCTTGTGATGACCTCTTTGCAATAGAAATGGGTTGGATCTGCCTTTCCTGTGCCACAGAAAAGACATTGCCAGTGCCTGAAAATACAAGAATATCCTCCAGTCAAAGAAGCAGCCAGAGGAGGAGGACTTCTATAATGAGTTCTGTTTGCTGTTTGTGGAGACATTTACTGCTGTCTCTTCAAACCAGCGCCAGTGGGAATTTATTTCCTTTGCACTTGTCTGTTGGGACCAACGGAATTTGTTAGCAGCCTTGGTTTAATCAGGACTAATGCGCTAACAACAGCAATTTTATAATTACATAACAGTTTTCATCTTATAAGATCCCACAGCTTATAAACTTTGAACAGAGCTTCCAAAGACAGGCGAGTAATGCCTATTTAGCAGAGCAGAAAACCACTCCGCGTTGCTTAGGACGGGAAGTGACCTACACCATGCTGGTATTTAGCAAAGTGGCGTTTTCTCACCGAGCTTGCTTTGAGATTTTTAACAATGGCTTCTGAATGGGATTTAATTTTTACAGCTCTCCTAAGAGTTGCAAAAAGGTGGATGAGTGTCCAAATCCACTGTACAAGCCTTTTTTAAGACTAACGGAATCAGATACCAACACAAAGATTGGTGGTAGCAGTGATTGGTACCAAAAAAGCTCTACCCTGTTAGAGCGTCAGGATATTGGCAGAAATCTATAATAGTTTGTTTTCCTTTTAGGCACCAATAATCCAAGCCCTCCCATTAGCCTGGGTTGAGGTCATAAATATAGTCCTTTTTAGAGACTTAGTTCAGCTGGTGCAGGCTTTTGAGCGAACCAGAAATAAAAATGTGATGCTGCATTATGTCAGAGCTGCATGTTTAGTCTGCCTCTCTAGAAATAATCAAGAAAAGTTATACATGATAAGAGACAGATGCTAGTGCCTCAGCAGACATTTGAACTCTTTCTAGTACAATAGTAAAAAGGAGAAAACACCCAAAGAAACTTGTTTCTTTAGTACTCAAATTTGTACTCTGAGTGCTCTGAAGGGAGGGATAAATGAGAGAAGCCGTTTTCTTTGGCTTTACTTAAGCAGATTGCGTTAATGTAACCTGCCAATTCAGAAGATACTTATACGACACCAATGTTTGGATGCATCCATAAGAATGCCTTTTTCCCTAAATGACCACAGCTTGGAGCTGGGCTATACCAATGATCCTGGAGGGGATTTGCGAGTGATGACTCTAATGCTTGGGCCAGGCCAGCAGCTCTGCCTCGCTGCTAGATGCCAGGGCCAGGGAACCTGGCCATCTTGACCATTTAATTTGCTGGTATAGGTGCAGCTATACACTCCCCCTGCAGCCCACTCCTTACATTTCCTTAAGTTTCCTGATGTGCCAGGGAGATGAAGGAAGATGAGGAGTCAACAGGATGCACCTCTGGCCCTGCTCTGCACGGTTCACTTGTCCCCTCTTCTCTAAGCTTGGTTTGTTTGCGTTCCCGCCTGGAATGACACCTGTGCTGACAGGTAGATGGGAGCCCGTGCATGTCCCACAGGTAACCCAGACCAGCCTGATGGATGGATCACCAGTCAGCAGTAGCTAACATGCAGGGGGACAGCAGCCCCTGATGGATCTACTCAGCAAAACCATCAGCCCAGAGCCAGGGTGCTATTACTTAAATTCACCGGAGGCCCAATTCTGCCCTCTCTTGTACTTGCTCAAACATGTGGAGGTCACCAAAGTTGGTCTTGGGTGTAAATGAAGGGAGAATTTGCTTTCAAAGATACTTTTCAAAACAGGGTGTTGAAAGTTTCTTTCTGTTTGGTGTCTCCAATGTGTGTGTACTATTTCATCTGGCCAAAGCATTGATCTTCCCTTCTCTAGGGAAGTGCCAATATTTCCAAATACATTTTCATCCTAATTAAAATGACAGGTCAGGTTTCTAAATTTTATACAGATCAGGGGCTCCAAAGGTCCCCTTTCAAACAGAGTGACATGACATATGACTTTGGCCATCTCCATATGTTCCTGAAGAGTTTTTCTCACCTACTCAGAGGATACCTGGCAGTTCACCAGGTAGAGAGCAGCTTGTGGAGAAGGGGATTGGGATGACCAAGACTCTTGGGCTGCCTCTGAAAAAGGCTCAGGAAATTTTTATGCCAAAGTGATTCAGGGTTTAGCCCTAGGAACCTCAGGGAGCTTGGGTGACCAAGATGCTGTCAAAGGGTTCTCAGGTTTTCAGGCCCTTGAGTCCTTGTCAGCCTGCCAGGTGGGTTTCCAAGGGCCAACCCAATGGACAGGCTGGCAGGATACTAGGCAGAAACCTAACACAAAGGCAAAGTTGTTTCAAAACCTGCCTACTTTCCACTGGGTCTTCATTGAAATCAGCAAGTTTCTGGGAAATGTGATGACTTTGGTAATCTGGTATTTTCCATTTCTTTGCAGAATTCAGCCCTATAAAATCTTACAAAAAAAAGATTTCTAAGTAGGGGTCATGGAGGACGTGCAGGAAAAAAACTTGAATGCAAATATTTTAACATTGCCCGTAAGTCTTCAATTTAAAATGAATCACAGATAGAAATTGGCCATGTAAATTTTATCCAGGCTGTCTTGTCTTCTTTTTTTTTTTTTTTTTTTTTCCAAGAATGTGATAAGTTTATTCTTTTTAAATCCCTCTGGGAATGAGCTGTGCATTTAGAGCTGTTTGTAGTAAAGCAGGCTTTGCACACTGAAGTGAGCAGCCAGCTTTATGAGTAGCTTGAATTGGAATGTGAAGAATGAGTATGCCGTGTGACAGTGCATCACTGGAGTTCACTTCACTTAGTATACTTTACAAACTGACCACCACCCCATTTAGATCAGATATGAACAAGGTTGGATGGCCCAAAAGTTAGAGGAGATGCAGCCCCCACTGTGATGAGAAAGCAGCCTCTCATGGCAGAGGGCACCACCAAGTGCTAAGGAAAGTCTGTAACCTCTTAGCCACTCCACCATGAGATCTGCCCTGTGACCTGTCTAGCACTATTCCTACCAGCAGTATACAATGGCAGTTCAGCAGAACTTGCTGTTGGCATGTTTTATTTTCTGCTTGGTGCTTGGCTGGTGTCTTAAGAGTGCTACAGCAGTCCTGGTAAATTGGTAGCAGTCCTAGACTTTACACTTCTAGGTGTGCCTGTGGCATGTGTGCAGCCTGTACGGCGGGGCTGGTTACAGGAGCCGAATTATAGGGCTGCAAACAGGTTCTAGGGAACCCAAGGCAAAAGTTCAGTGAGTGCTATTTTCTGTACTACGATGTATTGCAAGAAGTCAGGACCTTCTCTAGCCTCTGAAAACTGGGACTGTGGGGACCAGCAGTCTCTCTTTCCAGCTGCCTCCTGCCTCTGGATGAAGGAGCCCACTGTACACTAGTCAACTAATATGTTTGTGCTTCTTTTTAAAACTGAGTAACTAATCACTTCCCTGCCTGCTCCAAGAACTTTCATTTTAGTCAAAAAGAGAAACTACTCACTATTTCTACAAATCTGAGTGTCACCTGCTTTTTCTCACAACTCCTTATATAACTCTTCTATAACATCTGAGACCAACCCTGTAAAGCCAATAATATTTTGCAAGGGTCTGGTATGACATGCTCAGAAACACTTTCTAGACTGTCATACAGAAGTGTAGAAATCTCTGAGGCAAGAAAACAGCAAACAGTTGATGCATACATACTGTAGTAAGATACTAAAAGGAGCAGGAAGCTTTGTCCAAAGAATCCAGAGCAAATAGACCCTTACCCCAACCTCAGCCATAAACTCTAAGAAGGTACTTAAAATTGTGCTTTTGAAAATGTTACCCAAGATGTCTCTATGTCCAGGAAGATAATTTATGTGCTCTGAAAGAGTGAGTTGCTTTCAGTTAGAAAAAAGAGGTTCCATCAACCTTAAACTTGAATATGCCCTGTAGTATTCTGAGGGATTCACAGAGACTCTTCCATCTCCATATTGCATCTTCTGCTGTGTCACATTTAAACTTAAGAGATTTATCCATCATAGCTTTAGTTTGATTTAAGACCACTGGGGAAAAAAAAAATCAAGCAACATAAAATAGACTGTGGCTGGGAATGTGATCCTTCGTCTTAGTGATGAACCTTTTTTTTCTTTATAATACAGTCTTCATATGACTTCCTCAGGTTCCACAACTGTAAAATGGAGATGACAGTTCCTTAATTTTGTAAGTGCTTTGGGATCTATGGATGAAAACTACTACTGGTGCAAATCAAAGCCAGTGAAGTGGACAGAGAGGCTCCTCTTTACTTCAGTTAATGTTCTGAAGGACCAAACATCATGCTTCAATCAAATAGAGAGCTCAGGATCCTTCTTTACAGAGTGTTGTTTCCTTGCTCATGCTTAAAGGTAGCAGGGACTGGATCACCCACTGGCGTTCCCTCCCACCACCCACATCCGTACAAGAAATAAAGTCAGTTCATCTGGATTTAAACTAAATCCTTCTGGTTTAGCAATGCACATTTCTACTTAAGCAATAAACATCTGTCGTCTGCCATTCATTAATATTAATTATAAATGGTCACTAGCTCATGGGATCCAAGTCCACCAGCTGAGATTTTTCCAACTCTGACCTTGTTAGGATTTGTATAAAAAGTGTTCAGAAGGGTCCTTCAAAGCTCGAAGCCAACAATAAGTGCAATTTGCAGAGTACAGCGTTTAGATTATGTGCTTAGAACAAGGGCAGTCAGAAAGGGTGATGAGGAGGAGGGGAGGGAGGGAAGGAGAGAGTACAGAGCCTGAAACAGCGTTCCTTAAGTAAATGCTTAAGAGTTTTAGAGCTTTCTGCAGGCTAATGACAGGGAGAGGCATTGTCCATAATGAAACTGGCCCATCCATTAAACATTACTATAAATGAAAGGTTGCGTGAATTAAAGGTTGTTCATCTCATGTTTCAGGAATGTAGCTGTGTTTCATGTCTGAAGCCTGTTTTCCTTTTAAACGGAGTTCTTCAGATGACAAATGAGAGAGAGAATTTCAGAAAGCAAATGGGCAGAAGTAAATACATGCTTAAGAACAAAGCAAAGACATAACTGTAGCTGTAAATCTTTGTACTGGGGCTACTGTTTGCTGTAGATATTGGGGAGGATTAGATTAGAATTGAGAAATTTCATTACGGGGTCATTTTGCTTGTAAACCAAAAAACAATAGAAAAATCCCCACAATTAATCATTAAATTCTAGCCTTAATATCACCTGTATGTGTTTCTGTCGTGGACCACTGGTTAATTAATTTGCTACCATTTTGGATTTCAAGAAACTAAAAATAGAAAATTTAGGAAATGCTTTCTCTGAATTTTGCATGGCCACTGCATCTTTAAATAATAAATGTTTTTTTTTCCCTCTCCTTTAATTTCTTGCCACTGCAAAATTGCTTCAAAAAAATTACTGAAAAATAAGATGTTTGCATCAGTCCTTAAAATGAACTCACTTTCTTTCAGGCCTAACCATACAGCAATTTTACTCTCACGGGCCACATCTTTATCTGCTCTTAAAATATACATAGCTTTCATTGGCAGAAAGATGCTAGCTTATACCTCTGGTGAATTAGTGTAACAAGTTCACTGAGATTTTCTGTAAGAAAATCCAGCCCTATACTCTTTGTATAACAAGGATTCAAAGCTGATGAATGCAAAGAGGAACATGAACAGCAATCCAAATGACTAAACTGAACAAAATGAAAGCCAAATTGTTTTCAGTTCCTTGACTCGGGCCCAAATAGAAGTCTGGTAAAGACAGCAGGAGGCTTTATATTGATGTCAATGAACAGAGATAGTTGGATTTGTGTTCTGTAAATGTGCAGTACGCTGTCTTTCTGTGGAAGTCTTACAGAAGGCAATGGGCAAGAAAAAATTTTGTGGAAATTTTGTAGCAATTTTAGAAATGCTTACCAAAGCATTATCTAGTCCCCTACTAGGCTATGAAGCTGAACTACTATGCTTAAACTGTCTCTGATGGATGTTTGTCTAACCTCCTTAAAAATCTTCCATGATGGAGATTCCCACAACCCCTCTCCTGATCCTTACGATCTCTGATAATAACATTGGATGTTATCGTCTCATTGGGAACGCTCTGAAACTCCTTTGGGCCTTTATAAAGGAAAGTTATGGCAGCGAGTGTTTTCTTTTTCAAAGTTATGAGGTGGGAAGAGAGCTGGGAGGTGGCAGCCTAAGCATACCAAAGGCTACATCAGGTGTCAGAGCTGGCAGGGAAAGTGAGCTGAGAAAAGACGATGAGACTGGAGATGCGGAAACCTGGGTGGGGAAAAGCAAACAGAGCCGCCTGGGTGGGGAAGAACAGACAAATATCCAGTAAGATGAGGAGAAAGAGCAGCCAAAAAGTGCTTCTTTGTTTTTGCTTTGTTACAAAGGAATGCTGAAAATCCCTTCTTTACAGCTAGGTCCGAAGTACTCTGAAGCCGATGGGATTTCAGTGGGTCTTGGATCAGGCCCTTTAAAAGAAGGGCAGCTATAATACAATAGTGAATGAATGCCATTGCTGTCCATGACTGGCAGTGTTATAACAGCATTGCTATACATGGAAGTGTTCCACAGCCCAGGATTTAGCTGATTAAACAGTGCTGCATGTGTCACCATTAGACTTGAAACATCCACTGCCTGATTTACTCTGTAGCTCACATACCCCAAATGTTTTGCATTCTTGGACTAAATTTGATAGATGTACTAGCAAACTTCTCTCTTGCATTTGTTCTTCTTTCCAGGACACACAGGCCAAAATAGTGAGGGGTTTAGATCTTCAGGTGGCGAGGGCCAGGTGAGCCCTGCTGTCAGCAGCCACTTCCCTTCACCTTTACTTTGCGGAAATATTGCCCACAGGTGAGAAAACAGCTTGCTGTGGTCTTCCAGAGAGTCAAGAGAAAGAAGTTGTCAAGATATCTTGCTGTGGCACACAGTCTGGAAGAGGCTCATTCCCTCTTCCAGCTGTGACAAATGTGTCCCTCCCTCGGAAAGAGCTCCTTAATGCACTAGAAGTTAGGGCAAGGACTCTGGAAGCACTGACTGCGAGAAGTGATAGAAAGATTAATGTGGAGAGAAAGATGGGTGTATGAGGATGTGCAGGCAGAGCAAGGAAGTGACGTGGGATAGGACAGAATGATATTCTGCTCTTTCGCACGTGGTCTCTGCCCTGTGCTGGGAGGGGAGGGTAGCCACAGTTTCCTATTTGCCTCTCCCTGAAGCTCACCAATGTGAAGTTGCTGAAGGTGAAGGTGCCATGGATAAGTAAAGTACAGCTGTACCAGGGAAGAAGGCCAGAGACCAGGCAGACCCCTACGTGTCTGCACAGCATAACTGGTAGTTTGTTTTAGGACTCTGACCTGCAACTGCCGTCCTTCTTCCCCAGTCAAATCTGCTACAGAGGGAATAGCCCCAGCTAGTTTGGATGCAAGCCAGAAGGTGGCCCTTGGCCTTCTGGCCAAGGAGCGGACCTTTCCCTGCTTTTCTTTAGCAGTATAGACATAGCTGTGGATTTCACCTTTGAAAGCTGGAGCTGCTCCTCCCAATCCCAAAGGTTTTTATTCAAGAGGGAAGATTTTAGGCAGGTGCTGGAAATTCGGTGCTGAATGAATACCTGATGGACACTTTGGAAGGGGGAGGAAGAGAGGCTTGTGAGAGGTTTGTGTTCCCTCCTGTTTTTCCTACAGAGCTCAGGCACCTAAAAGATAGTCAGCCAGACAATTCTGGAGCACAAGGAGGCACCAGAAGGGAAGATGAGAAAAAGAGCTGATTCCTATCCCTTATTTGGTTTAGTGATCTGAGGAGAACAGTTCTCACACCATTCACATTTTAATAGAAGAATGCAATCAGCTTTTTTTCTGATTTGCTTTCCTTATGGGAACAATTGACCACATGCTTCTTTCTAGCTTTGACACCGTTCCTGTTAATATGAGGTTGATGCTGTTAACCAGCAGCGTGTCCAGCACATTTTTTACAGCATGCTCCAGAGAACCTCAGGGCAGCTGAGTGACCTCCCCTCTGCTCCCAGGCCCCCCAGGACAGGGAGGAGATGGAAGGTGGCAAGAGAGGAGCTCACAGCAAGGAGGGGAGAACATCTCCCGAGGAGCATAGACACAGCATCAGCCCAGCACCCTGCGAAACTAAAACCAATTTCAATACCTGAGGGCCTGACAGGTTGGTGTATAGCCACAGCCATTTTCAGCCTGACTGTCAAGATGCATATTATTCAGGGGGTACAACCTTGGCACAGTACACATGTACACAGTGCCTGCATACATGTATAGTGCCATATGTGCAGAGGCACACAGTGTGTCTATATTACCTGCTTGTGTGGTTGATAAGTGTCTGTCAGAACTGGGAGGCGTGATGAGAATTTAATGTTCACGCTAACACAAACAAAATAAACATGTAGTAAAACACAGTATTACTATTAATTAGTTCAGATTTTAAGGTCTCAGTTTGCAGATAGCAACCTAATAAGACGTTCAAAACTGCTGGTGATTAAATTTTGAAAATGCTATGATTAAAGTTTAAAAATGGCTTTTTCCAACCTTTTCAGCCCTTGAATTGTAGAGCCAGTACATCCTCTACTATTAGCTATTTTGACTTTCAAAACTGCCTGTGATTAAATTTTGAAAATGCTATGATTAAAGTTTAAAAATGGCTTTTTCCTACCTTTTCAGCCCTTGAATTGTAGAGCCAGTACATCCTCTACTATTAGCTATTTTGGATTCACAAATCACTCAGACTCATATCAGCCCTATTTTTCCCCTCTTAACCCTTCTCACCCAGATTTCTTTTCTAGATCACGCCCCTGTCTGCCGTCCTGCAGCAGTGGGCAGCCCTATGCTGTCCGTGCCCTGCCTTGTTCAAGGTACCCCTGGGACGCCATTTCACTTCATGTTGCAACTAGCAGATTCCCAGTCTCAACTGCCTTACTCTGGGAGGCTGGAAATGTGTTAAAGTTAAAGAGTCAAAACCCCCGCAAGGAAAGGAAATGAGAGGTCCTCTTGGCAGCAACAAACAGAAAATAAACAACCAAACTCTTCACAAGACAGATTCCTCAATTATAGTAACTCAGGGTCACAAAGGCCAGAGTTATGACCCATTGGCGTAGGCAGTATGTAAACACAGGGATGCAGTAATTAGCTTTGTGTTCATTTTGAGGCTTCAGAAGTCCTGTGACCTGCCATGGAATAAGGTCATTAACCATAACCACACTAGTGACCTTCACACAGGACACCCCATCTCTCACAGTTATACGAGCGAACTGTGCACTGTGATGTCTCCCCGGCTCACATGCTCCAGCCCTCTCATTTTAAATGCCGCTGAGCTATACATAAGGGAGAGGATGTGACTTTTGGGATGAGCTGTGATTGGAATATCTTACTTTCCCACATAGCAATGCTTAGGACTTAAACATGATTAAGTAAAAATACTTGATACCAAAAATATCCAGAATGTCCCCCAATTCCTTTCTTTTTTCCCCCTTTAAATCAGAAAAAATTGTTTAAAAATAGTACACTGAGGAATCACTGGACCGATGTGGGCCTCCATTGCCCTGGGAAGGGACTTTTATCTTTGGTGTGGAGTGTATAGGGATAGACTATTCATAGCTTGTTCTGTAAAGGGCAATTCACCTTTGAATAAGTAGGTGTACCGCCATTACTAGATGCTTATCAACAAACACAACAAAACAGTGCTCTAACCCTGATTTTGCCAACACTAAATGAAATTAATATTGGGAATGAGTATTTTTCAGCTCTACTTTTTATTTTACTGTGGCTGACCCATGGATCCCCTGAAACACGCTCGTCTTGCTTACAGAGTCAGCCTGGGTGAACCTTGGTTTAGATTTTGCAGTGTTGTGAAGTCATTACCGTGCAGATGGAGAAAATGTGCCCTTTAATTTAAAAGTTAGCGGGTAAAAGTCCAGATCACTCATACTAGGATGTCCTTAACAGTTGTCGGAAAGAAACAGGCACTTTCAGGAGGCAAATTATTTTGCCCTTCTTAGAATCAATCTTACAGTGTCAGGGATCCCCCTCCCCAGGTGCAGTATTAACCCCACCATTAACGTGGCCCTTGTTTTGACAGAAATAACTAATTTTTATCTGTCCAGCTTAAGTGCAGTGAATCCCATCATGCTCTTGCCAAGCCTACAGAGGCTCAGTGGAGTCCCAGCTTGTCATTCCTTGTCTGAATTCTCAGATATCAGAACCCTCTCTGTGAAAATTGCATCCACATCAAATTCAGATTGTCCAGTGAGACAACAGAGCTCAACAAAATGCACAAACAACTGTTCCAGAGGCCTAGCAGTCCAGAATTTTTAGGGAAAAATGGCTATTACATGAATAAACACATTGATGTGGCGCGTACTTATGCAAGTTGTAAGTGGCTACATAGGAGTTTCTATGGGTTGTGAAGATCATGAAACCCTGATTTTATGCGCCACAATTCAAAACCTGTACAAAGAAGTGGTGAAACTCCCACTGATTTCAGATGGCTTCCTTGACTACTGTACTTCCATGTACATTTTAAAATGTAATGCAACTTATGCGTCTTTTATTTTAGTAGAGGCTCTTTTTCTTTCTCTGTTTTGTCTGGGACAGCTCAACTGACTGTTAATGAAACTAATGCACCTCAAACGGAGATCAACTGCTGAAACTTTTCTTTGTGAGAAATACTAAAAGGGCAACTTAGTTCAGACTCCAGAGCCCTCTGTGCTCCATTGTTACATGAATCCATATGGCATCAGAGAGTGTACATTAGGGCGGGTAACTCAATGAGTTTGAGTTAAGTGAGTGAAATTAGTTTATTGCCTAATATTTTAAGTTTGTTAGTATTGAGTTACATTGTTTTCAGCTAAAATACATTCTTGATGAATGGCTTGGGATTTTTAGCTCAGTGGTGGTTTTGGAAATCTGACTGATGCCTGATAGGGTTCCTTCCTCACACCATAGCCAACTGAAGACATTTTCAGACATGATCTGATTAATATGTTTGAAGCATTATGCAGGCATATAGCAATAAGGGGTGGAGGAACTAGTTCAAAGAAACAACAGAGATGACCTGAGTATCAGTTTTCTAGGCTATTCAAATCAAACCTGGATTTTTGTATTCACATGTACACAGTGCAGGATAAAAGCATTTATTTTACTTTATTTCCTCAAGATATATACACTTCCCAATTAAAACTGCTCAACAATAAACTCTGTTCCCTTGGTTCCCTTCTGTTCACCAGTCTGCATCTAGAATTCAGCTCCTCATCTCAAAGACGCTGCTTTCTCTCTTACTCTTGCTGTACACTAAAAAAAAAAAAAAATCACAGCATAATACCTGTATTCTCCTTACAGCACAAACCATTAACTGACAAGCTACCTTGTCTCCAGGGGGTTGCAGTCTCATGAATTTTGACTAACATTGCCCCTCTTCCTTTCATAACAGTATCCTGCTTCAGACTGTACAAGGTGACAATTCCTACACTCCACAGTGAAAAAGAAATATGCTATTCTGCATTCATCCCACCATGTCTTCATGTCTAATGCTTGAATTTTTGCCTGTCAGGAACAGGAACTTTCTTTGGTCTGTGCTTGCACAGAACAGGATGCAGTTAACATTGGTTCTCTCCTTTGAACATCTAAATGCCACCAGCATGCAAATGAATCAATATATGAACAAGCAATGATTGATGTGTATTATTTATTTGTTTACAACAATACAACTGTGTAACCAATGTAGCCTATCTATTGGCTTGCATAATACCCAGCTTTCTAAGATGTCTTCCTTGTTCATAACTACCCACTTAGTCTTTTGGTAAGTGTTTTTAGTCTCTTCAAACAATCAGAACTTGTTCTCGGAAAGCATTTAAAACTGTCTGCTCTCTGGGGGGTTTAGTTGGGGCTCAACAGAAAGTCATATGGTGAATGTTCTCTTCTTGTCCGAATTACTCATGCATGAAAACATGCAATTCCTTCCCCACAAATACTTTTGTATGCAATTCTGATATTTGTCTTTTGGCCAGTAAAAGTCAATCTCACGCATTTGCAGACAGCAGTCCAAAGGGACTTGTGTTTGGCCAGAGCACATTTATCAAGGCAAAGAAATTATATTCATGGATAATTTGCAGTGTTTGAAGACCTCTGCAAGTTATGCTTTTCCACTACATCTATTTGCCATTTGCCATTAGTAGACATGGCTACAGGAAACACGTGACTCTCAATGTATGTCTATCAGTGAAAGGTAGGAGCCAAAAAGATGTTAAGTGTGGGAAGGTGAAAGTAACAGTGCACTGCACTGAGGGAACAAAACAAAAAGTGTGAGGAAAAGAAAGGAAGAAGAAGAAACTGGAACTTAAATTCATATAGTCATGCAGACTAAAAAGTACTCACCATCATGGGATTAAAAGAGGAGAATTAGGAAATAAATTACAGTGAGGTTTGTATGGGAATGAACTATAAAAGGAGCTTGTATGTGAAACACATGGGAATTACTGCATCAGAACACATTGGGATCAACTAATTTAGTGCTAAAATGAGTAAAAAGAACCTTTTAGGCTAGTCAGGCTATTTGTATCCTCATTATTCCCATTTGTTTGCATTCATTCTGAAAATACTAGCACCTTCTCCCAGTAAAACTTCATTTTATAGCCAGAGAGGGAAAAAAAAAAAGAGTTGTAATAGATCTCACCAGCTTTAATGACACACCAGCAGCTGGAAACAAACAAAAAAAACCCTATTCATCCATTTTATCTTGTTCTGTGTAGCCATTCCAGAACCATGTCCTTGCTTCTGTGTGATAGCAGCGACTTAACTGACTAACATCCTGTCTCTGACCTCAGCTTCTTGAGCAAAGTCATTGAGGCATCTGTGACGAGCATACCCCGTCATCATGTGGTCTTTGCCCTAACTCCCTCGGCCACAGACGTCTATTCAACATGGAAATGGCAAAGGCTGACCAAGCTAACTCTCTCTTCATGGCCGCGGAGAAAAGATTAGCAGCACTGTTGGTAACTGCTGGGTCTGCTGCTAGACTTCAAAAGCCAATGCCGTGAAAGCTGAACTCCAAAGCAATGCCTGAGCAGCAATGGGGAGTCATACAATACAAGAGAGCATTTTCAATATTTCTTAACAGTAAATACAAACATATTTACTTTCCCTTCACTTTCCCAAAATGTTTTTGTTGTTACCTCCTTCTGCACTCCCTGGCTGGACACAGCTAGCCATAAGAACAGAGCCTGGCTTGGTTTCTTGTGCAATTATTCTGTTGTTCAAAGGGGAACACAAGTTTCTCTCTGTGTAATAAGGGACAGTGACAGTAGGGAAGATAAGTTGCCTGGAGATTAAGTTGGAAAGCTTCATTTCCCCATTCCAGCAGAAACAGAAGGAAAACTTTTAGCTTAATTCTCAGTTTCCTGTCTTGTCACCATAATCCATCCCTTAAAACTATTTTAACCTAATGTTTTATGTGTGAATTTCCTCTTTTTTTTTTTTTTAAATGTTAAATTAATCTCCCTGCAAAGGAGTATGAAAGTGAATGGGACAGACTTTTGTGGATACTGAGGAGTATATAGTGGTGGATTTCAGAACATTAAAAAAAATGGCTCTCAGACATAGACATACAAATCCCAAGGGCACGGGTAGAATGGGAACATAGGTTCCATCTGCCTGCATTGGTTTTGAAGGTATTGTCTACTGAGTGTAAAACAGGCTAGAATATAGTCTGTGACTTGCTCAAAAAGAAGAAAAAAAACCACCTTTATGCACATTGCAGGAAAAAAAAGAAAGAAAAAGATTCATGATTGTGAATGAATTCTTGCGGTGCACAGTATTTTTCAAGTATGGTTTGGCTTAGATCCCATAAAATAAGAATTGACAGTAAAATACGTGAGTAGTTTGTTCTAAAGTATTTACTACACAGGAACAGCAGGCATTTCTCAAAGAGAAATGTCTTGTCCAATCTGAAGAGATTGCCAAATTGCTATAAGCAAATACACAACATCATTATCACCTCAAAAAAACAGTTTCACAGTTCCAAAATTACAGCTCGGTCCTATATTTTCAGCTCTGGCAAAATTAGCTTTGGTAGAAAAAAAAGGACTCTTCCCCCAGTTACAGTGGGCTAATGAGAGGCTGTGTTTCAAGCTGTGCCACTGTGCAGGAGCAGAAGCAATCATGGACATTTTGGACATAGATTCTAAGCAATAAGGGAATCCATAAATAGCTTGCCTTGGCTGCTCCCCTGAGGCAGATACACCTCTCTACCTCTTCAAGGCACTGCCTGACACAAGGAGGAGGAGGAGGTGACATCTACCCCATAGGTTCCCATAAATCAGTACATCTAGCCAGTTCTTGGGTGAGGAGGAGGCACCTGTAGCTATCTGGTTCATAAGATCCTCCTTCTAACATTATTTCCCTTCTTATGAGGTATATCTCCAGTGAACAAGCCAACCTTCAAAAGGATTACAAGCTCCAAACATGTTTAACATTTCTGTAAGTAATCTGAAGCAACCCAAGTGACCATTTAACAATGAATCAGTAAGTTACTACGTGGTACCAGCAGCTCATGCTGGCTCACAGATGTTCACATAGGGCGCAGCTGCTCCACCTGTTCCACTCATCCTCAAGAGGGGTGAAAACTTGCTTTTGAGTTGGGAGGGAGGGGAGAAATAGAAGGGATGGGGAAATGGGAAGGATGGAGAGAATAGAAGGGATGGGGAAAAGGAAATATTCCATTGACACTCCTGTGCCAACCAGAGTAACTGCACTGGTGACAGAGCAAGTAACTTCCCTGCTGCAAGAAGGGGGAAAAAGGGAACAATGGAACAACAATGCCTACTGGGCAGAATTTGTGTAAATTATTATTTCATAGCCGCCTTAAGCATCTCCCATTCTTAACATGTGGGATGCCATTCACTAGGTGCCATGATGGGGACCAAGTCCAACAATCTGGCTCGCATGGAGGGGCAGTTCTGCTGGCACTCTTGCTTACTGGGTGAAACCAAAAGTAGTTTCCCTTGGCTGCCACGCAGTGTTGTGGTCTTTCTCCCATGCTCTGTGAGACAGATGCAGATGGCAGGATCAGGCCACGTTGTTCAGCCAGAGCTGAACAGAAAGAGTTCAGGGTGGGAGAGAGGCCACAGCGCTGCAATTGCAAGAGTTACGGTCTTACCTGTAAGGAAGCATGAAATAGCAATCGGTTTGGAGGAATCCCGTGGTTGAAGTATGAAACCTGGCTGCCTGATACCTAACAAACAACTCCCACCATGACATATTTTATGATAGATCTTTTTGTTCTGAGCTCCACATGCAACCCCTCATCTTGGCAGCTCTTTCAGCAGAACCGAGAGAGAATGTGCCTTCCCATCCAGCCCACCCTGTCCTCTCTAGATCACACAAAGTGCATTTTTTGAGCAGCATTAGGACTTTATTTACTCCAGGAAAGGGCACAGCTCTCTCCAGCCCAAAGAACACCACATCAATGGGAGTTTTGGTGAAGCCTGCAATCAAGGCCTGGGAATTCAGATGTGAGTTATTAAACAAGCACAATACCAATCTCATATTATGACGATGATAACGTGGTACCTTTTCCTTCCTTCTGACATCTCTTTCTTTGTACAATACATTTTCTGCTCTCGCTTGTAGCTGGGCAAGGATTGCCCCTTGCTGATGGATGCTGTACGATCTCTCTGACCCTTACTTCATTTCCTCTTTTGAAACCACATGTTTTTCCTTTCTTTGTGCAAGGGCTCCATGGACTCCACTCACTAGCTTCACAGTGCACTGCAATAAACATAGGACAAGCTGAGCCTGGCCAATATCTTTTTGTATACACAATGCATATGGTACATTAATTTTTTTCTGCATCAGCCAAAAGGTGGCAAAAATTAATGGAATTAATCAGGATTTGCAGCAGTGAATTGACAGAAATTGGAATGCTGAAGATATACTGCACAAATAATGTCAAATAATTATGTCAGTTACTATTTTGTAATAGCTGTTTCATATATTCCATTCCTGATACGGAGCAACAACAATAAAATTGGTCTCAATGAAATCAGTTACTGGGGCTTGTTCTGAGGTTGCTTTGGTTTTGTGGAGGTATAAATCCTTGTAGCTTCAGTGGAATTAAACTTTGGTCATGCCTATGTGAAAGGAGAGTGAAGTCACTGGGTCAAGCTGCTGCAGCTGGTCTCAAAGGTATTGAGTTTGGAAATCAATAGAGTTATAAAGGACAACTGATATCAAAAGGCATTACATTAAGGATCAGGTATCTTTGGTGACCTGCTGCTTGGTATTCAGCTTAAATAGTGAAAGAGCCATCATCTGTAGCATATACAAGCTGTAAGTAGGCAAAGCAGATGAGAATTTGGGTCGGGGCGTGCAAGCTTTTCAGAAAAATGTGGGTTACACTTTATAAACCACAGTGATCTGAATGTGCATCCTGTACTTCTGGAAACTCAAAAGGTGTACAGCTGGACACTTGCCCAGACAGTGTAGGCAAAAATATGAGTAACCTTGGAAGCTTAAAAACATGTTCTTAATAACTATTCTTCTTTTGTGCCATGTCCTCAGTATCCTTCTCTTGATAAAAGATAGTAAACATTTATATTTACTTTCTGCTCACATGCGTGTTTAAGACTATAAACTACTGCTGAAGAAGGAAAGACTTCCAGCCCCTCTATAAGGAGGAATTTGTAAGTCAACTTTTTTCCAGCTCCAGAATTAATTTCCAAATTTTCCAAAACCTAAAAATATAACTGACCTCAGGCAATCTCTGAGCTTTCCTCCAGTGAATTGTCATGTGGGTCATTTTGTTTTTCATATTACACTAGAGCTCTCCTGTTAAAATAATTGGCCTTCACGTGCACAAAAAGGTTCTGTTTTTCCTCCGTAGCTTTAAATGGCTTTTCCTAGTTGAGACTGACTCATTGTTAAAGCAGCTAAGTCTACAGCACTTGGAAATAGCCATCAAGAAACAAAAACGATCCCTTGAATTTCTTTCAAAGATGAAAGTCTTTGCTTGAAAATAAAACCATAAAAACCATCACGACCACCTGAACTAATATATATTTGAGCAGGAAAATGCCAAACTACTGTACATTATTTTTATTCCTGCATTACTTCCCCTCCAAAAAACGCAGTGCCAGGGAGAGCTATGTGCATGATACTGTGGGGGAGGAGATTTCCATCATGGCCAGACTGTGCCTAACTACTCCCTGGTTGCTGGTGGCTGAAGAGGTTACCGCTTCCACCGCAGTTAGCAGCCCTCAGCCACCACAATTCACAGCCAGCGTACTAAAATAAGCTGAACCTTGCCGCAGCTTCGGCATGCCCATGGCAGGGGATGTCAACTGCAGCAACCCAGAGGCAAATATATCACTCGTTCTGCTTTCAGCCAGAGGGGTGGCAGAGGGATGGAGCAGACAGTTAGGTGTGGTGACCTCCAAAATTGCCCCAGCGTGAATAATTGGAGCTTGTGAGTCAGAGATACAAAAGCAGGTCTCTTCTCCGCAGCCAGTGAGTCACAGGACCAGTGTCGCCAATCTCATTCCTTCAGTGACAGTGCCACACTATTTGGTGTTTTATTTTAATCCTCAGTTTCTGGAGTCAGGTGACTATGGACATATACCATTTTGGGTTTGGTTTTTTTTTTTCCCTAATGTTTTAGTTTCTAGACTTCACCTTTGTGAAGGTAAGCTTCAAAACGTTGACACATGCATGCTTTGAAGGCTCAGGTAGTACAAGGGAACTAAAGCAAAGCAGTTAGTATTTTAATCTTTCAACTACATGTGGGGTCTGGCTCAGGATTTTTGAACCTTTGATGTTAGCAGTGCTGCATAACACCGTAACAGAGCAAGTTAAGAGATGGATGTCATTCTACCTCAAGGCAGACCAAACAGGCCATATTTCCTGAGGCAGAATTGCCCTTAGCATCAAGGCTGTGTTTGTGGGGCGCAACCGAACTTGTGCCTCTTATGAAATGGCAGACTTGGGAAATACCTTGAGTTTGTTGTGCTGGGATACATCTTGGGATGCAGAACATTTCCATTTTAAGTTGCAATTCCCTGGTGGTGTAACTGATCTTGCAGCTCATGCCCTCCTTAGATCCCTCATCCCCTGTGAGAAAACCAGACAGGACACAGGGGGGCTGGACTTACCGATGCTAGTGCACTCCATCGTGTGATTGTTGGCTTCCAGCCCATCAGGGCACTTTTCAAGGCACTTTCCACTGTACAAGTAAAACCCACTTTTACACTTTGTGCAGAAGTTTCTGGTGAAGCAGGTATCACAGTCAGCTTTACATTCTGAAACGCAAACAGTAAATACCAATGTTGTTGCTCTTTGCCACAAAACACCATGGGGTCTCTCACATATACAAGAATCACACAATTCTAGCAATGATGTTAAACAATCTTCAAAGGAAGCAAGTTATATTTAGATCTTCTTCGTGGCCTGTACCCACAGTGAGGGCAGCCACAAGTGACCTTGGAATGAGTGAGGATTTAATAAGGATGGCCTGATGCTGAACGGCCTCACACTGCTTGTCTTCTTGCAGACCTATGCAAATGGTAGACAGAGCACAGCACATCAGAATAACAATATACTGCTTCTGCCCTACACTGACACAGCATAGGTACTAACTAACCCCACAGGGCACAGGTACCGGGCCAGTTCCACACATTTATATCCATTCATCCAAGAGAAATAAAAACATGCTAGAATTTAGAATCTGCTTAAGATTGGTTTACATCAACCTCTATTTCTTTCTTTTTTAATGACTCCCTCATGTTCAATCAGATGTCCTGTAGTATTTCATGTATTCTCTATATGACTACCCAAATTGGCATCAGTGGTGTATTTCCCAGTTCTCAGATATTTTTAAAAGAAATACATAAAAACTTGTGTATGGCACAGCTCATGTCTGATATGCAAGGCCACACGCTGCTAAAAAGTGAGCAAATAGGTTACAATGTCAAGTTACTCTGTAAGACTTTACTCTGGGGTCCATTCATTAAATAACTTTTATTACCAGGTAAAAAGTGGGAGACTTGCTTGGCCGTCGCTCTTATGTTTTTATATCACCTGCGGGATTAAAAACAGTGAATTCAACAACAAAAAGAGGAGTGGGGAGGACATTGCGATCTTTTCCAGTTCATTTATGGTTCAAAACACATAGTGGGCTCAAAATGTTGCCTGAGCGGTAAAGAATAGAGTTGGGTTCTCTGTCTCCCAGCCTGGAGGCAACAGGAATCGGTAACTTCCCCCAAATCAGGCTGAAACCTGACCAGCTGCTATAGGCATTTAGAGGACTACACTGAGCGTGAGACAAGCTATAAAGAGACCAGGGCAAACCACATCTCCAAGGAATGCCACCTGCCATCTTCTCTCCTTGTCGCAGAGGTCAGGCGGGTAAGGGCAGTGGATTAAATGGCTCCAGCCACCAAGATTCAGCGTCCCTCGGCCCCCACTCTTCAGAGCTGCCGCTGCCGGAGGGCAGTGCCTGGTGCCCACTGGCACTGCCCTTTTGCATGGAGGTGTAGAGGAGGAGACCATCACCTGGGTCCTAGGAAGGTCATTCATGCAGAGCCAGGATCCCTGAGCTTTAGGCAGTTTTGTGATCTTTCACCTTAACTTCTTGCTCGGGTTAATATTTACTGTACTACTATAAAAGAAGTGAACAAATAAAGACACGGCCTGTCCGTCTGCTTCTCTGTTGACTTGACTCCTAAGGGGACACAGCATTCAAAAGAGAACAAACAAATCCATGCGCTTCCCCTTTCCCCAGCACTTACTTGCACACTTATTAATGTCGGGATACCGTGTCCCATAGTATCCGCTTGGACACGAGGAAAGACATACTCCGATCTGTTTCATACCAATCCTCTCCAGAACAAAAAACAGCCTGGGCTTACATGACAGGCATCCGTTGTAGTCAGAACATGTAGCACACCCTCCTTGGCAACCCTGGCTCACGTTAGGATGCACTGAGAAAACAAGCATTAAAAAAAAAAAAAAAAAAGGTGAGAGAACAAGATGTTAGACAAGACCGTGAAATAATGGTTCCTCTGTACTTGGAAGGGTGGACCATCCACCTCTCTAAGAGCTTAAAGATTACTTAAATTTTTCTTGTGTCTCTTATGACCTGACATTTCATTTCAGCCATTATTTCATCCGCATAAAAAAAGAAGCCCAGCTGATGTGCTCACATCTTGCAGAAATAGCTAACAGCAAATTATATTTGAAATAGATTTTATGGAACAGCAGCATCCTAGAGAACAGTTATTTTTCTTTTAGCTATTTTCAGTGGCTTTTCTGCCTTGTATGCATTTGGCTCAGCAGATAAATACATGTTCACTTACCTTTGCTTTTCCTAGCTGGATGATTAAAAATCAACCTAGTGTATAATTTCCTTCATTGACTAAATGCCATTTGATTGAGTTCTGCTGTGCAGGAATATGCCCTTGTAAGATCTGCTGCTAATTTGCCTTAATAAAAAGACACAGGAGAGCCATCCTTCTCACCCTCCTTCTTTCCCTGGAATGTTCTCTCTGGCATGTTTTTAATCTCTAACAATTACAACCTGATGTTCAGACTTAACTGTGGCATTTACCCTGCTCGAGTCCCAGCATGGAGCACAGGTAGGATTATATTTGCCTTTCAATTGAATTGTTCTAATTCTTCAGACAAGGAAAGGAAAACTTATTACACTCACTGCTTAAGACTACTCAGTTCTTCTTTAGGGGCTTGGGGGTAGCAGAAAAGAGGATGCTATTGCAGACTGTCTTTTCAGTAGCAGATGTTAATCAGTGTATTACTTCTCAGTGGTAGAGAATAATGTTTGCATCTTCCTGTACTTTAGAAGTTGTTACCTACTTTTAATTCCTTTTTGGTTGCATTCTTCAATAGGAGTTGGATCTGAAAAATAATTAAGCATCAAATAGCTCCAGAGCCTGTGTCCCCTCTTTTTTGGCCTTGTCTTGTATGAAAAACTCAGGCATTTTTCTAAGTGTAAGCTATATTTCATATGTATATTTCATATTTCATATTTCATTTCTATATTTCATATGTAAGAGAAATTCAGTCCTCATTTACATTTGTAAATCCTGCTTGTAAATACTATTGCCTTCCTGTTCTGCCTTCTCCTCGGGCCAGTGATAATTTTATAAATATGCACATGCCATACTTTGATTGCCTATTTTAGTGTTTTGATTTTATTTTTATCTGCAGACACTGCTAAATAGCTTGCATACAGAATGAGCTTGCTTTTGTCAGCTCCCTTCTGTGGATCTCTTGGAGGCAGACCAGAAACCCATGTGAATCCATGGCTTACAGGTTGAAAACCACCACTCTGCTAGCTCAGGGGAGTTTGGCTGATGGCAGGGAAGTTCAGGAATACCTCTGTACTTTGTTCACTTACAGTTTTGGCAGGAGAGACATGGCCCATGAATGGGAAAAGCACTCCTCTAATCTCTGAGGTTTTGATGACCAGTCCCGCAATCTGAGAAACCTCAAAGGGAGCTCAAGTTCACTTTTCCTCTTTCATTAATAGAATGAGGAATGAGGATTATTTCTCTCAGTAGGGCTGAACACGCAGGAGAAGAGCAAACTTTGGCCCTGCTGCGGACAAACAACTTCAATGAGAGTGTACGAACCCAATTCTCTGTGCCCCCTGAGGCATTCACTTTGTAGAACAACCTGGAGGAAAGTGTTTTTACCACCAGGACACACAACTATTATGAGAATAAACAGCATTCTGTATAGTGAGAAGCTGCAACCCCAATTCAGTTATCGGACTTTCTTTCACTAGACTTTCAAAATACTGAGTGCTCAACAAGTATAGCATACTTTTTTTCTGAGAAGATTCCAAAGATACAGAGTATACTGATTTTGAAATTAAGAGCCTGAAAAACTGGCTTTCTTTTTAAAGTTAAGTAAGTGCAAATGTCCTTGTGTCTCCCTCCCCTGTCTTGTGGCTCTTGTATGAAGCTGCTTTCAAAGGCAGACACAGTAACGTGATCTAAGAAGCTGACATTATTTAAAAACTATCCGTGACTTTCCTTCATTAACTCTGACAGAGGGAAGAAAAAGCAGCTGAAGTACAAAATATTTGTCATCAAAGCTGCTATATAAAATATGGATGATCACTTTTGGTGGGAAACATATTACATGTGAGCACCTGTGACACGTCATTACGAATAGATTCTCTTGACAGAGAAAACATTATCTGCAACTGCTTTTAGGTCAAGCTCTGTGTGTGAGCCCTTGAGACAGGCAATACTTTATTACCGAAAGATGATAATTCTCTATAGCTAAGATCCATTACATGGCCAATTTCCATGTCCCCTTTAACTCCAGAAGTATTAAGTGTAAAATAAAATATACTCCTAGCCATTTTCACAATTTCTGCCTCCTTTCATGTGTCCCAGATAAATCTCATACAAATAAGACAGCAAAAAAGGAAAGTCTGTAGTTCCAAATGGAGAATCATATTGTTAGTATTACAGAGCAAGGAATAAGTTAAAATGTGTAAGTCAAGCTCCATTTACAGGTTGATTTCATGCCATGTTATAACTCAACATGTGAAGCAAAACAAGCTCCTGTTCTTGGAAATGCATAGAACAAAAGTCTCATTGAAAAGTCAGAATTGACATTTTAAATGAAGACAGACTTTTTTTCTCTTGAAAGCTATTAAAGGGATCCTTTTTTGATTGTCCCCTATTGTGCCTGGCATTTCTTTGAGCCCTGTATCTGTGTAATGAAGCTGTCTCTCATTTTGCTTGCTCTGAATGCTGGGTAGACCCTTAATCTGGTTCAGGCAAGAAGCAAAGCAGGGACAATTGAGTGCTCCAGAAACTGGTACTGTTTGAAAGCACAACACTGGGCTTTGTCATTGAACCTGGGAGAAAATAAATGGTGGAGGAAAAATATTTGTGTCTAGAAAATGAGATAGCATGTTTGAAATAAGGCATCTCCAAGCTCCAGCTGAAGATCTCATTCATGTTACCTCTCAGCCTCCTCCCTCTCTAGTTGAGATCCAGGCACTTGCCTGATCCCTGCAATGTAGGGGCTGGTCCCTCCCCTCCAATGGAGGCCAAGTGGGGTCGAAGGGATTCCAGGAGGAAACAGGGCAAACTCAGTCTCTGAAACATCTTTCTGCCACAGGGAGGGAACTTAACCACTGCTGGGTACAGAACTGGCCCTTACTAGTCCTCTCTCATTGCAGCAAGGTGCTAGTGCCTGCAGATCTCAAGCACTTCAGCAACTGCACACCATAACCGTGAGGAAACAACCAGAAGTTTTACCTGGTTTTCCCCCATATCAGACACTGTGAGCTCAGAGTTTAAGTGATGTGCCACAACAAGCTGGGAACATAAACCACATCTGGTGAAATCCGGCCACGGTACACCTGGTGTAAGCATTGCTTCAAATTTCTATACTTAGGTCAACAGTAAAAATGGGTAAGTAATATATATCCACTTTAAGAAATGCTTTGAAGTCTACAGGTGAAAAAACACTGCTCCTGTTAGTTACAAGTTTTAGATGTGGTAAATGGGGCAGAGAGACGTCCAGTCTTTTGGCAGAGGGGCAGGTGCTGTGGCCTCATGGGTTAGGCACTGGCTGCAGAACCAGGAGGTCTGGGCTTTAGCATTGCAAATAGGTCCAAGGAATGCTCTTGCTTGTAACCACTTGGTCTTTGGTGCAACGTGCTCCATTATAAGACAAATAAAATGAAATACAAAAAATTCTCCACAACCCTCAGAACTGACTTTGATGAGGATAAAGTATTCTATGCATAGGCTGTTAGGAGCAGTATCTGCCATTAGAGGTGACCCCACCAGCCATTGAGCAGTCTTCCTTCTTGTGTTCAAACACTCTGAGCACAGTGAAATCCTAGAATCTCAAGGATGGAAAATACAACACAGCAATGGGCAAAGCAAGTGGTGGGAGCACAGAGACCCACAGACAAGTTCTTCCTCATCTCTTACACAAGCGTCAGTCAGGCCTGCTGACTCATCAAGTACAAAGGATGTATGTGCAGGCTCGTGACTGGCTTTAGGTCCAGAATCCATCCCTCCATATTTCTTTTTATAAAACCTAAGTACTGGAGATCAGAGAAGACACTAAGTTAATCTCAAACTATTCTCTTCCCTTGCCTGTCTTTAAGCCATTTTTGGCTTGCAGACTTTTTTTTTGTGCAAACTGTTTGTCCAGATATTAGTTTTAAGCCTCATTAGCAAATGAAATCACTGGGGATTTTCCTTTCTCAGAATATTTTCCAAAGCCCTGCTCTGGAAACAATGAGTTGTGGTCTCTCTGTTAAAAATAGAAAGTTAAGGACAAGGAGCTGAATTTGAATCTGAACTTTCAGTGATAGGAGATTTTGATGGCATACAGCAAATAAATTCTAAAACCTTTGCAATGAAATTTTTCTAACAGTTTTACTTTATATAGATTAAAATTTATAGGATCAAAAAAAGAAAATAAGAAAATGCAGGAGGAATCCAGGTGGGCATATGTTCTGACAGCCAGGGGAAAAGCTTGGAATAGAAGAATATTCTTTGCCCATTTGCTGCAGCTGAGGTGCACTATCTCATCACCAATCTTCAACAACAAGAAATCAATTTAGAGGCTCACTCTTGAAATAGATGTGCTAGGCAAATGAAATCCATCCCTGCCAAAGAGCTGCTGCTACTCCTGCTTTCTTGGGCTTGCGCGTTCTCATAGGAATTGTTTTCACAGCAGAGCTGCTCTGGAATTCAGCCTCCCCGGCTGGGCTGCCCCTCGCTGCGAGACCCAGGTCCTGCCTCAGCTTTACCCACCACACGGCACCTGTGTGGGCACTAGCCCTTGGGGCGGTGGGGATTTGGGACAGGATACCCATGAGTTCTCCTGTCGCTTAATCACTCCATGCATTCACTGGTGTTCATTTTTCTCTCTCTTGCCTAGTGCAAAGCAGCTGCCTGTGGCAGTGGCCTGAAAACAATACTTCATGTAAAGCAGAGCTACTCTTAATCATGTGGACTGCCCTTTAGGCAAACACAAACAACATTTGGCAGTGAGCTCTTCTAATGAGAAAGTCATTAAGGAATTCAGTTTGCAAACCACAACGTATTTCCTCAGACTCTTTTTTGGACAGTGTTTCTCTGCATGGAAATGCATTAGAAGTGGAACAGACAATGGTGGGGCAAAACCACTGAACCAACGTCTAGGCAACATGCAGTGCAAAGCAAGGAGAAAGCCCAGGAGTGGTGGGACAGCACTGGGAGAGCAAGTACACATGGGTTTGATAGGTTTGTATTATCACTGCTAAATAGATTGCCAGCCTGGGCCAAGATGAAACCTGAGCTCAGTCTTGCAGGCTATGCTCTGCTTGATTGCTTGGCCTTAAACCACCACAGGGAGGCAAGGGACTTGATGTCTCATGATGGGGCAACAGCTGGGCTCTGTGGGGAAGATAGACCCATACATGGCAATTGCTGCATTGGATTGGCCATAAGTTTTCTGGGATGCAACCGAACCAGTGGTGGTAGCTGAGGAATGTGGACTCTCTGTCCAGCCTCCCCTGGATCTACAGGAATCTGAGGCTGCCTTGAAAGGAGAGGCAGCCACAAAAGGAGCAAAGAGGAAAAGTCAGTCTAAACATCAGCTGTTAAAGGCTTAACGTCTCTTGTTTCTCTTTGTGATTTGTGCTTTACAAATACTTCATCATGTCTTTCTAAGAGGACGGTAACTCCTCCAGAGATTTGCCTGACTTCAGTTTTACTTCAGAGCATTGCTGCCTTCTGTAGTACAAAACATGTAACAAAGAAGATCCTCAAGTGTCCTCCCGTGTTTTGAAGGAAAAAGATCCCATAAGGACTGGAAAAAAAATTTCCTCAAACATCTGCCTGGCTTGACAGAATATTTTCCTCCTCAAGAGGCACTTCCCATCTGAGGGAAAAGAAACCAACCTATTTTGTTCACCAAGTGTCAACAGTTCTAAAGAGCAACAGAAACATGAGTATGGGACTGTCCCACAGTCTCAGGGAGTAGCCGTAACCATTTTGTAGTGGTGTCTACGAGCAAGGAGGCCCTCAGCCCAAATGGCCAAGATCTCACTGGAGAATGCCTCATCATTATTAAACACATGTCTGGCAAAGTGATCCTGAAAATTAAGTATACTGGCTGCCAGAACACATTTCCCCTGAATTTGGTTAGAAAGAGCATCAACAGGCTGAAAAATCTCACCAGGGGTGCGGAGTTTTATGCAGTCTCCTAGCATCTTCAGCACAACAGAAATCAGCCACAGCAACCACAAACGGCTCCTTCTCATTCCAGAGATTTTTGTAAATAAACTGAAAAATTCTTTTCATGGAGAGAGAAGGGAAATTGACTTTTTTTTCCCACATACTACGGAGTACCACCAAAATTCAGGGATCCAGGAAGTTTAACCAGTAGAGGAACCAAAGAGGATCCCTGACGCAAGTTGCCTTAAGCACCCTGGTAGTGATGGTAAAGGTAGGACCAGGTCATGCAATACCTTCTCGCATCAAGTTCTAAATCCTGTAAGCAACTACAGATCTTACTTTTAGTCAGCTGTAGATGTTTCCAAATACCCAGCCTTCAAGACTATACATTATGAATCTCTTTAAAAATGGAAAACTGAATTACATTATCTCCTCCTTATAGTCTAGATAAGATGACCTGTTATAGAAGGGGAAGTACGTGATCTATAAAGAGTAATAACTTCATAGTTGTATAACCTAATAGCTGTATAACCAGTGTGTCACGACACTTGTCAGACTCAGCTACTTGCAAAGAAAGCATCTGTGCTGAGATGAAAAAAGGAGGCGAGAGTTTTGGAAAGAGATTATATTTGATGTACATATATTTAGACAGTATTTTAATACTTTAATCCTGCAAGATGCTGTCATGAAGATCCCCAGTTGATTTTACACTGTTTGTATGCACACAGAACTCTAAAACCAAAGTTGTAAATGTCACCGTGACTCCCGTGACTCCCCAATCTCTTCCCTACAGGAGATGCATACTTCTATCAAGTAAAAAAGCGCAGCTGCATATTGCGCATGCTCAGTCTTTGAAATATGCAGTCTTTCTGCTTGATTTTCTGCTTGATACTAGTGTTCCATCTATCACTTATGTGTTCCTAACAAAGCTCATTGGTGCTCAGGTTGTCCTGGTGGCAGTGGAGCCTGTCGCCCCTGTTTGCTTCTCCTGCTGTGTTCCTTTAACATACTGGAGACTTTTATTGTTGCGTATTACAGAGACGCTCATGTACTTCCAAGCTGTATAAGGATCACTCAGCTCATACTGTCAACATTACACAACTACAGTAGCATTTGCGAGTTTCTCGTTTCCCGCAGGGTCTTTTGAGACCAGAGTTTTTCTCTCAAAGTTTTGTTTCAGAAACCACAGAAAGAACAGCAGGATGTAACAGATTTTACTTTCCATGCTGGGGACTAGGGAGAAGGGTTTAGACAGCAAAAGCCTGTAATCCCATGTCGAAGCTATGATTTTCTACTACCATGTTTACAGCGTTAAAAAATTAATAAGCCAGACAGCAAGCCAGCCCACTGCCTTGGCGTTGCTCAGATGTGCCTTTAGTCAATTACTTAATATCCTCTCAATTTTGTATATTTTCCGAAGTGGAACTGATCAAAAGTTTGTACTGAATGAAATAATTTTTTCTGTGTAATGATTAAATTCATACCATACTGAAGCTAACTAAAAGCCTGAAAGTATGTTGTCTGCAGTGGAACTGTTCTGGACTGATGCCTGCAAACACTGAAGTGGAACCCGTCTCTTTAAATTCAAGTCTTACATCAAGATTTGAACCCAGAGTATAGATACTGAGGAGTATCACAGTGCTGGAAGGTCTCTAAAAATTGTTTTCTACAGTTTGTAACAAGGGGAAACTTTGATCTCAAATTTTTGTAAAGGAAAAAGGGTAAATTGTCCAGGCTGACTGGACCATCCATCTGTCACTGACACAAAATACTGTCCAACATTCCAAGTTTAAATTAATGATTAAAATACCAGCTCTAGTGACTGCTCCTTTGCTGTAGTGCTGTGTAGAAATGCACATGCTATCAACACTCAGCAAATGATGACCCAACTATTTTCACCTTTCCCTCATGCCACTGGGACCCATGACAGCCTAAAAAAAAGAAGTCGAGCGTTTTTGAGTGCAAAGCATGAACAGTATCGTATGAAATCAAATTCAACTCTGATGGAAGACAGACAAGAGACTTCATCACCAGTCAGCTTGGACTCACTGATGAAGTCCTGGCGCACCAAAGTCAACAGCAAAACTCCTGTGAAGAGACAGGGGTGATGATTTCACTAATTTGTTAATCGACATTAGGGTAGTCCATGGTTCGGAGTACAGTTACCTGATTTTTAGAGTGCTGTGTGGTTGGATGGCCTGTTTTGATTGGGATTAAGTAATTGACAGGCGAGATTTAAGTAGGCATCTGATTCCTGAGAAACTGATTCAGTTCAACCGCTCCATGTGCCTGGCTCTTCTTGTGAAGTAACTATGAATGGCACGTAGTTAGGGCTTGTTTCATCACCCCTTCTGCGTGCTGCCCTCCCTTTGAAGTCTGAGCCTTTCCCTCCCAACCAGCTTTGCTGCCTCACATGCTGACCCACATGAAAGAAATCTAGCGCTCACACCAAGCATCATTCAATTCCCCAAAACCGTAATACATCTAACATCACTGCAGTGATACACAGCAGGCAGTTTGCAGTTGACCTAAACCCGTGCTAGGAAGTATTGGAGCTGAATTATTGGGGTGCTGGTGATGAAATCAAGGCTATCATCCATTTTGTGCTTAAGCAGGGATACAGTTCATTTTTTATGTAGTGGTGTACCACCGCTTCTCCGCGGATTTGTGCGCTAATCAGCTCAGCTGATTGCGAGAGAAAATGAATTAAAATTAATTAAGGCAGCTTGGGTTTTTTGTTTCCAATGTAACATCTGTAAAAGTACGTTCTTTATCCCAAAACCAATTAACAGTATAATGCTGACACATCAAACTTTCCCAACAGTTAAATTAATTGAAAGCTTAAGCACAGGCGATATTTGAAAATAGAAGCTGCAGACTGCACAGGATTGTTAGTGACTGTTGTAGCCAGTGGTTGCACAGAGCGGGTGAGCTCTATCGAGCCGCACAGGTAGATGGCAGGCAGTGCCACTATGACCTCAGCAGTCAGTAAGCCAACCCATCACAGCTTTCCCTCTAAAGCTAGTTTGCCTGCAGCAGTCCTATTGTGTGCTTTAGTGGCACGAAGAGGTCCTGGCAGAGGCCAAAATGCCCTGTTGCCCCCTTGCTGTCACCTCCAACGTAGAAGACACCCCCCCCATGACTGCTGGGTCAACGCAGGATGAAGCCAGGTCCCCTGTACCCACCTTCACCCACGCTCTTCCTGCTAAGAGGAGCCCCATGGCCAGCACCTCCCTTGCAACCTAAGGCTGAAAGCTGCCAGGCTGCTCCAGCCTCTTGAGGATGCCCTGGAGAGGAGGTGCAGCAACCAGGAAATCAGTTTAACTGGTTAAAGGTCTCTATGAATGTTTTGCTCTGCTCTGATGTCTGTCTGTAAGGATCACAGTTATAGGGGGTGACGGGAATGCTATTTCACAAGGATTTTCAAAAGCAAAATGTGCCATAAGATGCAAAAATTTATTAAATATTCCACAAAACATTAAAAGATCATCTATTTCACTCTATTGGGAAAACTTGGTTTCAGTTATTTGAAATAAAATTTTGACAAAATTATGTCAAAGCTTTTTTATAAAATATTTATATTTTTCAAGAGTGATGTGTTCTTATGGAATTCTGTTCTGTCAATGATTCTCTGAGTGCCTTTAATTTGAAATAATAATATCAACAACATAAAGGTGATAAGGAATGATAAGATACAGAATTTCACTTTAAAAGAAAAAGGAAATTCTAAAGTAAAAAAATAAATAAACTGAGGCCACCTTTTGACAATACTAGGTAAAGAAAAACAAACAAAGTTACATAATTATATATAAAACCAGGAGTTAAGTATCTAGGAAATTTGGGGTTACTGTTATGAGCATTATTAAATATTTTACAGTAAGAACTGTAAAGTCAAAGGTTTTGAAGCCACTTTAATGTTTTTCTACAACAGCAGAAAAATATGAAAAAAAAAAAAAAAAAAGCCTTATGTGTCTTTAAAACCAGTTTATCCTAAACTGAAGACAAAAACATTTGGAAAGATTAGTGGTTAATCTATGAATTATAACTTTTAGGGATGACTGGTTTTATTTGTCTCATATAATATTTAATATAACTGCTGCACATCTAAAGTAATATCTGACACTTTTTATGCACAGTTGAACAAGTGGTCTTAAAAATATACTTTTGCTAAAGTATTTCACCAATAGGAATGGCAGGAGTCACATAATGTAGGCTGGATCACAGCAGCATCCTGAGGACACATATTTAAGCTTATGCTGCATGTGCAAGCACAAATTTGTGAGACAACTCTTCCTACCCAACCTGCTGCACAACAAAATGATCCATCTGGTGTTTTGTGGCCTGAGAGCGCTGCTTTTTCAGGTGTCGGATGCATTAGTCAGCTTGCAAAATATCCTTGGCTCTTTGCAACAGTGCTCCATTGAAGAACATTTTTCTAATAACTACAGTAATGAGGAAGAGACGACTGTTCAGTTCTGCTTTGTCATGCTGTAAAATAACTACATTAAGCTGATGCAGAAAAAATCATAGAAATAGAACCCGTTACTGCAAATAGAGCTGTCTAATATAAGTTATACCAACAATTAGTTAGGCTTCGGTGAAAACCAAACATCCCCTAGATATTAGAAAAACATGAAATCACAGCAGTTATTTTTAAAGCATCCCATACGATGAATATTTGGCAGCTCAACTGGTGGCTAGTGGCTTGCGGCACCACGTTGGGCTGCCATGAGACAGGGCTCGGATATGAGATGACCGCAACACCACCACTCCAAATGCTGGGCTGCTGCAGCAAAAATTGTGATAAAAAAATGACACAAGCAGATGCCAAAATGGAATAAGTGAAAGGAAAGGTTGAACTGTGCCCTAGTATGAAAACATCCTTCTTAACTGACTCCTTGACCTCATGGAGTTGCATGAAGCAAGTCAAGCAATTTGCTCTCATAGAGAGGTAGCAGTTCCCCATAAGTACGTGCCCCCAGTGACAGCAAGCAAAACTGTACATATAGGGGATTCTGTCCCAGGGTAGAGTGATGGAGCCAGTTATTAACCTGTAACCTATAGACCACCAGAGACTTGCATAATGTTAGAAATAAGGAAAAATATTTGCAATGGTATCAGTTCCGCACCCCCAAAGCAAACATATACACAGTTCAGTACAGATAAAAACGAAGCAAACAGCGTGGAAGAAAATAAAAGCGATAGGTGAACTTTCAACATCTAGTTACTTTGTCTTTCCGTATATTCGAAACTCCTGTAACAGCACCACTGAGTTATGTGTTTTTGGAGAAAGCCAGGTGCTCTTGGATTTGAAGGTTGTGAATTTGCCTGCTTATGGTCCCCTTCTAGCATTGGAAAGTTAAAAATATTAGCACCCACATTTTCAAAACCCTGTACCTCCAGTGAGACAACCAAACTCCTGCTTCATTACTACGTACGTAACCTGATTTTCAGAGTGCCCGTGGAAGATGCAGATGGTCAGAGGTCTGAAAATGCAGCTATTTATTTAGGGGTCCAATCAAAGGATTGCTGCTTCACTTCTAGAGCCAAACTTAAAAGTTTTGGCCTTGTCATCTCTGGACTTCAATGTCTTCATCTTCAAAGGAGAAGTGATACCTATCTCTTAGGAGTGTTGAGGTGTTTCATTCATGGATGTTTACAATATGTCCTTAGCTTTAGCTGAAATTCCTGGCTTCTTTGCACATGCAAGCCTTCGTGTGCGAATCTGTTCCTCTGGCACCGCATTAAACCTTGTTTTGTATGGGATTCTTTCATATATATCTGATTGTTATGAACACAGCTACTGAGTCATGGGTGCAAGTGTGGTAACAATTTATTGTAGTCACTCACACAACCTTTCCATGCACAGATTTCAAAGGCAGACTGAGACAAGTTGAGAAGCCAGTTCTTTTAACTTTCTGATTTCTGCTCTGTGACGGAAGAGATTAGATTATTGGAAAACATGCTATTAGTGCTGGCTTGCAGCCAAAGGGTCTGCTATGCATTCTGCAAGGGGTGCTGTACTCGCTGTAAATTAAGGAAAAGAGCTGGGTAAGTTACTCCAGCGAGGAATGTTCCCTTTGGGAATTGTCCACAGCAAATGAGAGCTGTGGTTGGTGAGCAAAGAGCAACAGGGAGAAGAAAAATAACAAAAAAGGTCAGAAATTTCAGGGAAATAAAAGGCCCTTTTTCTCCTCTATACTGAGCACCAAGTTAACAAGCTTTAATGTTTGTTGATCCCTTTTATGCTACTTTCTGCATACCCAGACCAATTTGGAAAAAAAAAAAAAAACCCAAACCCAAACAATTACTGTGTAAGTCCATGCTTAAATTCCTCCCCATTTGAAAAAGCACATCAGCATATGGTTACCTTCACACATGTGTTACAGACCCCTTGACTTCAATTAGACTTAAATACCTGATTAAAATTAAGGACATATTCTTGAATAGAGGGTCTTGTGCTTGGAGCAGACACATATCTTCCTGAAGTAGGCAAAAGCCTAACTCTTAACATACTAACTTTGAAAATAATGCCTTGAACTTCTCAGCTGTTAACTAATTCAAAGTTTAAACTATTTCTAATTTTTTAACTTTTCAATATTTTTAGGTAATTTTGTAGTAAAGAAAATAAAGTATCGAATATTTTCAACATAATGACTATGTTTTCATGGTGTTCCAGAGAACAATATCATAATTCTTTTCTCCTTTTTTGAAAGATTAAAAAAATAAATTCTCTTCTCTAATTCTGCAGAGAAAACATAGCTAAGTGAATTTAAAAGGCTTAGGAAAGGCTTCTAGTACTACTTTAATATATTAACTTTTTAAAATTAATGTTCATGCATTTTAAATCACTGCCATTATATCTGGGAGTAAGATTCCCACAGTGCTTGGAGTTAGCAGCCCTGTTTCTTTGTGTCTCAGCAGGAGACCCAACACAGATGCTAATTTCATTGCTTTTTTAATATAAAGGTTTTCAACTTCGAGATTATTAAATAATTTTATAAGGGGCTACTGAACTATACCCTGATAGGAAGGAAAACAGATTGTTTTGATTTCAGTAAGAATCAAACTGGTGTCCTATAAAAGGAGAGACTCAAAGCCCATTCATTAATCTCTAAAGTATCTTTTTCAGCTTCAATCTGCTGTTTACTATGTAATACTTTCCATACCAACATCGTATGTAACACTCCTTATGGGAAAATGCCAGTACAACAAAGGTGTTCTCACAGAAAATTAGAAAGAAGTATTCAAAGGAAAGCACGTGAAAAGGAGGCCAAATGATCAGGGAAAATGATTACAAAGTTTTTCACGGACAATTGAAAAAGAGAATAAATATAATTATTGCAAACTGTCTTGTGATTTCAACCATCCTTAAAAAACCCTGAGAACACAATATAATCAAATAGCAACAGCAGCAGTAAGACTCCAAATATATGTGCAGTTCTGTAGAACCTGTGGTCCTCAAGGCCCTTTATAGCAATCAAGCAAGATGCAGCTCCATGGTGTAAGTAAATAGTTTAGGGGTCCTATTACCTTTCTCTTAGGTGACTGCAGCAGCTCTTTAACAACACGGTTGGAGAAGAAAGCGAATGCACTGCCTGTTTGATAGCTGCTATAACCAGTCTGAACTGAGACATTCGGGGAACCTCTAGGGATGAAATTGTGGCTCTTACCAGCAAATCCAGCACTATTGCTATTGGCCTTATCCTGCTTTATATTGCAAGGAAGAGGCGTAGCCACCCCAATGCCGATGTTGAAGCAATGGTTCAGTACTAGGGATTCAGAAGGGTCAGTGCATCACCTCACTGCTGTTTTCTTCCTCTGAAGATCTCTAAGCTTTGAAGTGTCTTGATGCTACATGGTGCCTGAGAACTTCTGGTGGCAGGGGGGCACAGCCATGAGGGAAAGTGTCACTGGGCTATCTTCCTGGTCTTCACTTCCATCAGGAGCACAGTTGCTTGGTCACAACATGGGAACAGCACTATGGTAGACCCTGCTCCAACTCTTCTGTTATGACTTTATAAGCAAAGAACAGCTCCATGGAAGTTTAACACCACAAGAGTTACACTGGCATAGAACGGGGCTAAGATCAGATACCTTAAAGCCTCAGTCACGCCTGTTCTTAGAGGTAAAAAAACATAGCAAAAACTGCATCTGGCTTTGTGGAGTGCTTTCTCCAGAACCAGCATTGCCTACCTGAGGCACACTCTACAATAACACCTCTTTCTCTAGGTGGGAAAAAAAAATCAGTCTGTAATGAAGTTTTCCCCCTAAAATATCAGATGCTATAAAGCTATCTGCTACTGGAAGTAAAGCTACAATGGATCAGTGGTTGGAAATGGGCATCAGTGAGTCTCAAGTGCATTATCCAAGGCAAATTTCAGAAAGCCTTGGTAGTTAAATCATTGCAATAGTCTCAGGGAGGCAGTATAATCTCAGTTGCATGTATGCTTCAAATAAGAGGTCAGACATCTTTCTAAAAGCATGCTGTAGTTTAACCATAAATAATTGTGACTGAGAAAGCAAACATTGAGTGGGTCCTATGGTTTTTGCTAGGCACCTTCAGACATCCCTTACCACTGCACCCCTGGCTAGGGGCTGCACGCGCTGGCGAGCCAGCCATTTGTTAGCATTTTGCCTTAAGATAGCATCAGCAATGTCATCGTTTTCTTACTAGCAGTGAGTTGTATTATGCTTATCAATCTGATTCTGGTGACATAAAAAAAGAGAATGAAATAATTGTGGATAAAAGCAAATAAAAATGCCATCACATGTAGAGTGGTGATCCAATATTTTCTTTGTGATTTGAGAACTACTTGCTTTACAGGAGTTTTCAGGAATAAAATAAACTTCAGTTTCCTTAAAACAAACTCCACATTGTTGCCTTATGAACAAAATTGGATTTTTATGTCTCATAAGGTTTCAATGTAGCATATCTGCTGGATGAGGCATCAATGTAAGCAAACAGATGGTAGGAGACTTGTTGATTTTATCACAATATATTTGTGCAGGATAGAGAAGGGGAGAATCTCAAGAAAGTATCCTTTTGATTTCACATAATTTTCTCTTGCTGTGTCTTAGCCACTTGTCTAACACAGTTTAACATTCATGTGAAATTACTGTCAAAACAAAATTAACAGTACCTTTTCATTTTTTAAAACCTAAACATGTATCTAAAATTCTTGAGCAATATGGTCTCTTCCTTAGTTTGTTTATTCTTTATATCAGAGAAAATTAAGAAAGCACTAATAAATTAGTATTTTAAAGAGGATGTAAAGATGGAATGTTGTTTCATGTGAAAATGGAGTGAAATGATGGAATACTTTTCTTTCAAACAGCAGAAGGAATAACAAGCCAAGTTATTCACTGTTCCTCTCTTTTCTGTACTACAGCACACGTTCCACTTTGTTTCTTCAAACTAGCATCTGGGAGGAATGTTTAAGGTGCTGTCTTATATGGAACTTGGAGACACCATTACCTTAAACAGCATATTCCCTCAGCCAGCATGGCTGTGAGCAAAAGAAGAAAAATTACCTTTATTACTATGGCCTCTCTTTTTACACTTTTCTTTCATCCCCATTGTGCTGTGGCTCCTGCTCTGGAAGTGTAGAGCTGGATGCCCACCCCGTGCTGACCCAGGGATATGCATTCACATCGGGGCTAAGTGGCTGTAAAGTGCTTCTCTTCTCAATCAGCAGTTTCACACTCAAATTGCATGTGCTTATGCTGTAACCAACCATACAGCAATGGAATAGCAAATTTTGAGAAACAATTTTTTTCATCATGATCATGACAGTGTAAGATAAGTGGGAATGGCCACGGCATCACAAACTTGAGGTGAAATGATATCCCAGCAATCCCCCTGAAATTATATATAATTAAAATGTCTGCTGCCCTTGAACATTCAAGCATGGCTCCAGAGTAGGAATTAAGAGCTCTAGAGGTGACAAGTGGAGTCCCTCAGGGGTCCATACTGGGACTGGTGCTGTTTAACATCTTCATCAATGACATAGACAGTGGGACTGAGTGCACCCTCAGCAAGTTTGCAGACGACACCAAGCTGAGTGGTGTGGTTGACACACCAGAAGGACAAGATGTCATCCAAAGGGACCTGGACAAGATGGAGAGGTGGGCCTCTGTGAACCTCATGAGGTTCAACAAGGCCAAGTGCAAGGTCCTGCACCTGGGACAGGGCAACCCCCAATATCAGTACAGGCTGGGGGATGAAGGGATTGAGAGCAGCCCTGAGGAGAAGGACTTGGGGGTACTGGTGGATGAAAATCTGGACATGAACTGGCAATGTGCGCTTGCAGCCCAGAAAGCCAACCATATCCTGGGCTGCATCAAAAGAAGCGTGGCCAGCAGGTCAAGGGAGGTGATTCTGCCCCTCTACTCTGCTCTGGTGAGACCCCACCTGGAGCACTGCGTCCAGCTCTGGGGCCCTCAGCACAGGAAGGACATGGACCTGTTGGAGCGGGTCCAGAGGAGGGCCACCAAAATGATCCGAGGGCTGGAGCACCTCTCCTACGAGGACAGGCTGTGAGAGTTCGGTTTGTTCAGCCTGGAGAAGAGAAGGCTGCAGGGGACCTTATTGCGGCCTTTCAGTACATAAAGGGGGCCTATAGGAAGGATGGGGGCAATCTTTTTAGCAAGGCCTGTTGTGACAGGACAAGGAATAATGGATCTAAATTAAAGAAGAATAGATTTAGACTGGATATAAGGAAGAAATTTTTTACAGTGAGGGTGGTGAAGCACTGGAACAGGTTGCCCAGAGAGGTAGTGGAGGCCCCATCCCTGGAAACATTCAAGGTCAGGTTGGACGGGGCTCTGAGCAACCTGATCTGGTTAAAGCTGTCCCTGCTCACTGCAGGGGGGTTGGGCTAGATGATCTCTAAAGGTCCCTTCCAACCCAAAGCATTCTATGATTCTATGATTCTAGGTTCAGTTCCCTTTCAACTACACTTTAGCACCTCTGAAAGATTTTTTTATCTAGTTTTAAAAATTAAGTTGCCTGCACTTAGGGACCTATGCTGGAATTCATCTCCTGTGGTTGTAGGCACTGAAGATTTGGACATCCATGATTGACCCAGCTGTCCAGGCTCCTCAAGCGTCAACATGGGTCTTGTTGGGTTTAACTCTTCCATGGACAGAGAGAGGGAGATCCTTTGGGCTTGGAGACACCAGACTTTGTAGTCATTGGAGGCAAACAGACGCTTCCAGGGCTCAGTCCACCTGAACTATCTTAAACCTCTGCCTAAGGATGCGAAGGCCTGGGAATTGCCATGTAATATCCAATGACTAGCTCAGTTGTTGGTGTTTATGCTTTCAATGCCTGCAGTCAAGGGAGATGGTAAAATTATTTATTTGGATCAAATGTCGCTGTCCTGTAAAAATCAGCAGGGTCCTGCCAAATTATCCAGTAGAAGATTTGTTCCCTGAGGTACATAAGAGGTCTGACCACCTGGAATTCAGCAAAATTTGTAAGTGATCTATGTCTTAAAAGGAGATCACTGCTGTTGGCTGGTCTTAGAAGATAACTTATCCACCTCTTTTTCACTTGTTGAAAAATTATGACAATGCGCTCTTGCAAGCCTGTCAAGGGGATTAATATGAAAAGTGAACTGATATTTGTACAGGTTTTGAAAGGTGCATTCTTGTTGCTGCTGCTTATTGTTATTATTTTAAGGTGAATACAGTCAGTTAGAGGAGTTTTGTGCAGAACAACTCCAGTTGCTCTCAGCTATCTAAACCCACTAGTTTAGAAACACTCCTTACTAATGTTCCTCTTCCTTGAAGAGAACATCTAGTCTGCCCCTCTGTAGCTTTTCTAAAGCATGAGCATCTGTTCTGCCTGACTTCCAAAAGCTCCCGTATATGCACATCAAGGTACAGAAGATAAATCGCTTTACATCCTACCTGATATTCATCATCCTTGCCACTGTCAAGAAGCTCAGGATGGCTCCCTCACCCTCTCCTCCTGCTGGCTACTGGCGCTAGAGATGGAAGAGTGTCAGCACCCTGGAAGCCTATAAACAAGTTCAGAAAGACCAAGGCCTAAAGAAGACTTCATGGCTTTCTGTCTTCTGCTTTTGAACATGAATGATCTGTGGTGCAAGGCCAGACCCAGCCTGTAGCAGTCATTCTCTGATAGGTGGGCTACTGACTTCAGCCAAATATCAGAGATGGCCCTGCCTCAGCAGCACCTCAAAAAATGCACTGCAGCCACTGGAGTCAGGCACATCACTGCCTATGCTTCGAGTCCATTTCATGCTTGGGATCTGGTGATAACAACTACTTTACTTCATTTGTGCTGGGCACTAGCTGACCATGCAGAGGGGAAACTGGAGCAGATGTCTCCTTCCTCTTCACTCTTGACACCAACATCTGAACTAGTGAGGAGGGTGTTAGTAACTTCTTTTGCCACCACCCTTTCTGTTAACTTGCTGAAGCCTACCTCTGGTGATCACAAGCATTGTATCTTCCCCTTTTCTTTCTCTGGGAAACCTGCAGCACCAAACTTTTAACAAGTTTCATTCCTTCTTCCCCTGCTGTGACACTGAATCCAGCAACTCCTTAAGCCACCACGATCAGTGGTGGGACTACCCAACAAGTCAAGCATGTTCCTGCTCAGCAGCTCACACCCAGATCTCCCGGTTACCCAGCTTGCTTTTATTTATTTCTTCAGTGAAGGTCTAAACTCACATACAGGAAAATGGTGACTCTAAGTTTCAAAAGTCACATGTGGCTATGGAACTAAAAAGAAAGGATGAAAACCACAGATAACTCCTAGAGAATATCTAGACATTTTCTTTAAGGTAGGGGACAGGAAAGTAGAAGGGGGCTGCCAGCTTAAAAAATTAAGAAATGATGCTTTACATGCATTATTTCTGAGTATCAAGCATACAACCCTAGAAAGCATCATGAGTGGCCTGGATAAGCCCCAGGCCTTTTTGCTTGCAGGACCTAACCAGTGCAAGGTGGACACTGGAGCCAAGTCTCCTGATCCATTTTTTACCTCTTCTGTACTGGAACCAGAACACTCTACTCACTGCAAACTGACAATAATATAATGTAATTTAATGAAAAAAGAAAAAATTCAGCATCACCAGCTTTGTTGGCATAGAAAAGTCTGCTATGGTATGCACATGCATAGACATATACCTGCTGTTCATTGTGTTCCTAGAATATCATGTATTTTTTCAGCAAAGTTGTTGGCTAGAGTGTAGATGCATTTATACATCTTCATTCATCTCTGTTGTAAATGCAGCCTTTTGTATCCTCAAAATGAGTCCACTGGAAAGTGACTTTTGCCAGCATTACTTCTTAAGTATCTCATTGTCAGCCCCAGAACACTGTTAGTGTTCATCTCACCTATGCTACTAATATCATACTGCACAGTGAACATTTAGGTTGCATATATAGTTAGGATAACTTTAGAATACAATAAAAGTTCAAAATTCCACCAGAGCAAGTGCTTGTCTTTTCTCTGTAACACATGATGATTCTTGATACATTTTGGGGTGGGAGGGGGCTAGGGGTTTTTTGTTTGGGTTTTTTTTTATTGTTTTGGGCAGACCAAAGAAAGGCAAAGAAGTCCAAACTGGGGCTCTGAGTACTTTTGCAGGCCTGATACAGATCACTTGAAATACATTGGTCAGGATAACACACTTTACCCGTTGCTGTCCAGAAGATCTGCAAGCATGGGTGTGCACATTACAGAATGCTGTCTCTGCACTGATTATTTATAATGATAACACACTGATGCTCAAATTACACTGTGTTCTGGCTGCTGCCTTCTATCTTGCCCTTTCCTACAAGCAGCCTAGATGTAGGACTTACATACGCGTTTGTAAAGTGCCTATTGCTGCAAACATTAATAAGAGCTATCACTTAGGAGCAGTTACTTACACTTTGTTTAATCTCTAATGGTTTCTTCTAAATATTTACAGTAGAAGAGTTGTCAGACCAAATGCTGGAAATTACTGGCAACTTCCAGCAGCCAAAAAGGAGAGAAGAGAGAAGAGAGAAGAGAGAAGAGAGAAGAGAGAAGAGAGAAGAGAGAAGAGAAGAGAAGAGAGAAGAGAAGGGAAGGGAAGGGAAGGGAAAGAGTAAGAGAAGAGAAGAGAAGAGAAGAGAAGAGAAGAGAAGAGAAGAGAAGAGAAGAGAAGAGAAGAGAAGAGAAGAGAAGAGAAGAAGAGAAGAGAGAAGAGAAGAAGAGAAGAGAAGAGAAGAGGAAGGAGAAGA